>NW_020837984.1:9563109-9746326 GCF_003676395.1 Aethalodelphis obliquidens | reverse complement strand
GTGTGTGTGTGTGTGTGTGTGTGTGTGTGTGTGTGTGTGTGTGTGTGTGTGTGTGTGTGTGTGTGAGATATACAGGTACTACCACAAGTGGATCTACCTGTACTGATAACTTCATGGAAACTATGGAAGGAATTCCCATTACAAACAAATTTCTGGCTAGTTGACCTTTTAGTGGTGTTATTGCTTGGTTTAAAGTTTTACTTTCTCCTAAGAGGTAGAAAGACTAAAGGGTAAAAAGGAAAAAAAACAAAAAACAGACAACATTTATTATTTACAATGTACTATTATACCTCTGGTTACAAATGACTTGAGAATTAGCCTATTGTATAAAGCAGAATTTTTCAAAAATTTCCCCTCTGTAACTCACAGTAGAAATATATACATTAAAAAAAAAGTTTCAGTATTTACTCTTACTGTGTACTCTTGATATTTTTAGTTCTATTGCATTTTTTCTTAAAAGCTGGTCATGATCCCCTATAGTGGATTTTACAAACCAGAAACAGGTCATAACTCAAAGTGTTAAAAAAAAAAAAAAAAAAAAGTCTGACAAAAAGGATACTAAAGAGTTTAGAGAAAATGACCAAAATTAACCTCAATTTCCCCCTAATATTGCTCGCATCACTGAAGTTAGGAAAAGGCAGTGGGTAGTTCCATACTGGTACTGTGAACAATGTAAGGTAATTAAACAAAATAAAAACAAGCTGTGAAATTTGTCCATAGTCTTTACCTTTAAATTATGTAAGCAGTACAATTTAGGGCAACTTAAAACTTCTGCAGTATTTCTGGGTATTTTCTAAGGCACTGACTCTCCTATGATCAGCTTTATAAGAATAACTCATTTTCCAGTCTTGGGGCCATTACTTAAAGTCTATATAAGAAGAAAAAAAAAATCAAAATATTTCTGTCTAAAATCTTAGCACATAATTTGTGTTGGTTATGTCATTATGTCTACAACAATGACAAGAACTGTTTGCATCCATTAATTCTGTTCAAGTTTAATTCACCTCACAATAATATTATCATTCTCCTTCCTTCTGATCCACTTCCTCTAAATCCAATTATTGCTTCCAGCATATAAGAAGAGGAAACAGAGCTTCTTTTAAAACAAAGAACTCCTTAATCTGGTGCATTCAAGGACAAAATGCATTCTTAAATTATGTTATTTGAATGAACCAAGTAATTTGATAAAATCAAAGTATTCCCTTTCTCTTTACAGAATTTTACATAAAAGTAATAAATAAAAAATATTATTTATTTTTCAAATTCATACTACCCTCAATCTAGGAAGCAAGCCACTTTAAAGATAAAATTAAAGACACTACTGGTGGGAGTATATATTGGTTCACATATTCCAGGCAATTTATAATATATCAGAAATTTTATAATGCATATTCTTTTGACTAAGCAATTTCACCTGCAAGAATGTATTCGACAGATGCATTCATATAAGTATGCAAAGATATTTCCACAAAATGTTAATTCCTGCATTGCTTGTTTTTAAAGAAGCAACTGAAAACAACTTAAATATCTATCAATAAGGAATTAGGGTAAATAGAAACTGTAACCATTTTTTAAAAAGATAAAGCTATATTGCTAATAGGGAAAGGTGTCTAAAACACATTTTTAAGTGAAAAAGCCTTTCTGAAGAGGCATTCTCTCTTGATTCTCCTCCTACCTATCATATCCTTTCTTTCTCCTCCTTCAGTGGATGTGTTTCTTCTGCTTGCCTCATTAATGTCCATGTTCCCCAGGCCTTGGCTTCCTCATATTCTTATCCCTGAGAGATCTCTTCCCCATTTTGTCTGATATTATCTCTTCCCCATTTTGTTTGATAATTATATGTTCACTATGGCCAAACCTCTATCTATCTGTGGCTGCCCAACCTCTGCCTACCCAACTGCCTTTTTGAATCTCTCTACCTGGATGTCCCAAATACAACTCATATCCTCCAATTCCAAAACTGAAGTCAACCTCTACTCAAAGAACAAACAGAAACCACTTTTCTTATAATATTCTGAGTTCTAAGTCCGGAAATCTGAGTGTTACCTCTGACTGTTCCCTCTTTGCCATCTCCCTCCCTCAAATTAAATGAACCACAAATTAAGTCCTTAACAACTCTTACTGTATTTAATATCCCAAGACCAATATCGTATTTCAGGGCCTCATTATTTTTGGCCAGGATTCCTGTAGTCCACTTGAAACTCCTTATCTTAGCCATAGAGCTAAGACACTCCCTCTTTCCTCCACCCAGACAACACTACCCCCTGGGTTCTCCACTGGCACTATGTTACCTCTAGGTTGTCCCATATGCCACTTCTTCTAATTTACTATTCTTATCTGTCCAGAAAACCCATTTACTAAGCCTTCAAAACCCTACTCAGGCATAGAGTTTTTCTGTGAAGTGATATCACCAATATTTATCAAGTTATTATGCGATAGGAACTGTGCAATGTACTTATTCGTACACTATCCAATTTAATCTCAAACATCCATTTTTAGATAAAGGAACAGGCTCAGAGAGGTCAAAAAATCCGCTCAAGGTCCCACAAAGGGTTATGCAGCAGGACTCTAACATTAAAAAAATCAGTGTTCTTTTCATTATGTCAGGTTGCGTGTCTGAATTAATTCTTCTTTAGACCTATCTCTTTTATTACATTTAACAAAGTGAATCAAATTTATTTCCATGTTTTTCTCCTCTAGTAGGCTATAAACCAATGTGTCTCAATCTTAGCTTTGTATTAAGTATTTTTTAATAGAATAGATGGGCCTGAATATCTGTATTTAAAAAAAAAGTTTCAAAGATAATTCTGATGGTTAGCTAAGGTTAAGAACCACTGTGTTAAGCTTCCAGAGAATATAAATATTACTGGACTTTATAACTCTGGGAATAACATAAACATCTCTAAACTTCACTGCTGAACTCATTAATATAGGTAAATCAATGAAATAGTACTTTTTCTTACAAAAAGTTTTCCCTTACTTACAGTGATTTGATTGTACAAATATTTCTTAAAGTTCTGTCAGTACACATACATGAGAATATCACTACAAAATTTAACTCTCTTAAGATTTCAAAAACAAGGAGTTCACGATAAATTAGTACTTTTCTTAAAAATGAATATTGGAAAAGTTCCTTAAAGGATCAAATTTAAATTACTGCACTAATCCTTGAAACATTTATAATTATCTATATAAATGTTATAGAATTCTTGGGGGAAAAAACCCCACATTTAAAAAATTAATCACAGTTTCACTTGCAGCTGAAACTAAGAAATGAATATGTGAACAGCAGCAACTACAGAAACTTTTCTCCACCTCAAGAAACCAAGGTCACTGGTTATCTGATTAAAATCTGTACATTTTATTCAGGTGTAACACTTGTACTGTGCTTCAAGTAAACTTCTGAAACTTAATGAGACAGAATGCTATCATCTGTTGGCTCATTATGATATAGAGGGAGGAGTCTGAAATATGCAAAGGAGTAAGAAGAAACCGTGATTTAACTACAAGTAAAAAGTAATGAATAGTCAAATATTGTTTGGCTTTAGCTAAGAGAAAATTTGAATTTGATACTTGAATCTCTTGTATAATTTTTTTTTTAAGGAACAAAGATGCTATTAAAAATATTCAATGTAAAAAGAGTTAGGGAGTTCCCTGGTGGCCTAATAGTTAGGATTCCGGGCTTTCGCTGCCATGACTCGGATTAGATCACTGGTGGGGGAACTGAGATTCCCACAAGCTGTGTCATATGGCCAAAAAAAAAAAAAGAGAGTTAAGTTATTTCTTAATGATAGGTTCGTTACCTTTTTTTTTTTTTTTTTTTGGCGGTACACGGGCCTCTCACTGTGTGGCCTCTCCCGTTGCGGAGCACAGGCTCTGGACGCGCAGTCTCAGCAGCCATGGCTCACGGGCCTAGCCGCTCCGCGGCATGTGGGACCTTCGCTGATTGGGGCATGAACCCGTGTCCCCTGCATCGGCAGGCAGACTCTCAACCACTGCGCCACCAGGGAAGCCCAGGTTCGTTACTTTTTATAAATAGCTACTAAAAAATGAAAGCTTTAAGAGAGAAAATTAATCAATGCTTCAGATTTTGAGTGTTGCTATAGCAGACATGTTTTATCTGCAAATACTCCAGGTCAACATTTCTGCATGCACACAATAAACAATTATTATGCGAGATGATAAACCACAGCAAAACAGAAAATACTACAAAACATAAGCAATGACCAAGAAGAAAACAACAACAAAAATGTCCACTTGGGAGGGTGGGTGAGGCAGGAATGTTATTCACTTAACCATTTAAAAAACTGTGGTCTCATTAGGATGTATACAAATATTAAAGATCCTACTCCTAGAAGTCTTACTTTGAAAAGTATCATTTAAAGTCAGCATTTAAAGAATAAGAAGATATGACTTAGAATGATTTCTATTACCTAAACACAGAATTGTTAATAAAACTGAAACAGCGATGTAGGGTTTTTACATTTATTAAGTTTATTGTTAAGGACTTTACCTTTTTTTTTTCTTCTGCTCATCTATCTTATTTTCTAACTGCTGAGTACTGTTTATAAAATTGAAAGCTCTTGTTACTTGTACAGTATACCATCACGTCATAAGCAAATTGGGGTAGTTTGACCTTTTCCTTTCCAATTCTTATGTCTCTTTTTCCTTATTGATTGTGCTGGCTAATGCCTCCAATACCAGATTTAGCAGTAGTGGTGACAGCAGGAATCTAGTATTTCCCCTTAATTAGGATACTGAATTAAGGTACTGATTTTTGGTTTGAGGTATATATGTTTTATCATATTATAGAATTTTCTAATAATTCTTATTTTAAGTTGCTTTGTTTAAAAAAATCAGAAGATGGGTTTTTAAAGTGACTTTTCAGTATTTATGGAGATAATTACATAATTTTTCCTTAGATCTACTAATGTAGCAAAAATACCAATACTTATTCATAAATATTCCCAGCTTGTTTGATGTTAGGGAAGCCCAGTTTGTTTTCTATTGCAGGAAAAAGGTATGTTTCCAAATAAGAATTGTGTTAGATTATCTATTCAAATACATGTAAGTCAAACAGAAGTATTTAACTTATTTGATCCAACTTACTCCTCACTTTCACTTTTACAAGTAGGCTTCAAAACAAACTGATATTTTCTTGTAAGTACTGAACATACTCAAATTAGTAGCATAAGTTCTTCCAGGTTTCATCTAGGATCTGTTCTTACTCAACTCTCCCTCAAACAATCTCATCCACCTAAGGTTTAATTAGTACATTCTAGGACTCCCAGATTTCTCCCTGCAGCCCAGCCCTCAAACCTGAAACCCAGTCCAGCCAAGCCAATTCTCTACAGTCCTCTCCACTTGAGGTCCTCAAAGACCTGGAACTGGGCTTAAGAAGAACAGAAGCCAAGCTTTTCTTCCTCAAACTTGGTTCTCATCCAGGGCTCTCTAACCCTGGGCAGATGGCACCACCACCCACCCAGTCACTAAGCCAGAAACTTCAGAGCCATTCCTGACAAAGCTCCCCACCCTCCACTATCTCTAAAGAATTATTTTTATCTCATGAATCTCTCAACTTTGGAATACCTGTACCTCTTTCCAACTCTCCTGACTCCATTCTGGTGTAAGCTTCCATTATCTAAACTAGTCTCCCTGATTAGTATTCAATCATGCCCAACCCAAGTAATCTTTTAAAAAGTCAATTTGGGCTTCCCTGGTGGCTCAGTGGTTAGGAATCTGCCTGCCATTGCAGGGGACACGGGTTTGAGCCCTGGTCCGGGAAGATCCCACACGCCGTGGAGCAACTAAGCCTGTGTGCCACAACTACTGAGCCTGTGCTCTAGAGCCCGCAAGCCACAACTACCGGCCCACATGCCACTACTGAAGCCCGCGCGCCTAGAGCCCGTGCTCCACAACAAGAGAAGCCACCACAATGAAGGGCCCGTGCACTGCAATGAAGAGTAGCCCCTGGGGCTCACTGCAACTAGAGAAAGCCCGAGTGCAGCAATGAAGACCCAATGCAGCCAAAAATAAATAAATTTAAAAAAAATATATATATATATATCTCATAAACAATCACAACAAATAAACTTAAAAAACAAGTCAATCTGTTCACATCAATCCCCTGCTTATGATAAAGATTTTTAAAAAATCTTTAATAAAGTCTAAGCCATTCCCATCTCTCCAACACAGATTCCTTCTCCCTTCCCCTATAGTTTTCAATGCTCTAAACTAGGCCTTCTTTCAGTTTTTGAAAGTCAGACAATAACATTCTTTTGTGCCACAAGGCCTTTGCACCTACAATCCTATTGCATAAAACATGCCCACACATGCTTCAATTCCTAGAAGAGGTATCAATTCCTCAAGTAAGTTTCCTAACACCCTCCCCCAACCTACTACACATATTTCTTTCAGAGCATAAGAACTGCAATAACTTACAGTCTGCAATAAAAAACATAATTTGAAAAATGTGCAAACTGAGTATACTGGAAAAAAACACACTGACAGGTTTAAATGTAGGAAGTAACTTTAAGAACACTATTAACTTACTTTCTAGAACAATGAAGTTATCTTGCATTTCTTTTCCATAGGTAAAAATGTCATACTCTAGAGTAGCACTGTCCAATCAAAATACAATAAAGCCACATATACAATTTAAAATTTCCCAGTAGCCAATTTAAAAAGAGGTGAAATTAATTTAATATATTTTACTTAACCCAAAGTATCCAAAATATCATTATTTTAACATGATATCAATGTAAAATCTATATTTTACATTAGTTTTTGAAATCTGGTATTTTATACTTAATGCACATCTTACTTTGGACTAGCTTTATTTCAAGTGGCACATGTGGCCACTGGCTTCCGTACTGCACAACACAGTTCTAGAAAATAATATCCTATTTCTTGTACTTAAATAGAATCAGAGCTATTTTTAAAAGAGCATGACATTAAACAATTTTAACCTCTATCAACAAGGATATGGCTCACGTTTAAACCCTTCAAAAAATTTTAAATTATGCAAACATTCCACGCTACTGAAAAGCCCAAATTCAAAATAAAAATTCAGGTAAACAATTTAAAAACTGCATATTTATTGACCATCTGAGCAGATTACAGGAAGATGGGTGCTCTCGACTATTGCTAGTAGGAGTGATTTTATTACAACCTCTTAGAAAGCAATTGGTTTTCCCTTTGATTTAGTAACTCCACTTCTAAGACTCAGTCCTATGGAAATAACCAAATTACCTACAAACCTGTTCACCGAGATACAATATGATTCATTCATACATGTAAGTGTGTGTGACACTCGTATATCTATAGGGAAAAAAACAAAACTAAATGTAAACCAAAATGTTTACAGTTATCTTTTTGTAGTGTGATGACTGACATATTTTTCTGTTATTCCTTTAAATATATATATTTATTGAGTGCTACTCTGTCCCAAGTGTTAAAACAGATGGATATTTGCCACTAAGAGGCATACCAGTTTTCTTTACACTTTCCACATTTTCCAAATTTTCTATAGTAAAAGTATATTACCCTTTCATAATTTTAATAACCAGAAGAATATGGAGTGAATGTTTTGGCCAAGTCAGCTGTAAAGGGACATTTTTGAGTCAACTGGGGAAGAATTTGAATATGGTCTTGAATATTAGTTTAGATGAAAATTTCTTGAAGTGGTAAGGGAGTCTGACTAAATCAAAACAACCTACAAAACAGTCTGTATGATAAGATTTCATTCTGGTAAAAAAGTACACGTACATAAATATATGTGTGGAAAGATATGCACTGAACTGTTTACAGTGGGATTCCTGGGTAATGGGAGTGTAATTTTTTTTTTTGATTGACTATTTTCTACAATGCTTCTGTATGCTTCTGTAATGACTTTTTAAAAATTAAACTATACACACACACACACACACGCACCTTACTGAGCATCTGCTACATACGATAGGTTCTATAAGGGGTAGGACTGAGTAATGGAGCCACAACCTTAAAGAAACTTATAATTAATTATGAGGACCAATATAGGAAGACAGTAAAAGTAATTAATACAAGGCAGAATATAAAGACCAAATAAAGTAAAATGTGGTTTTAAAGATTCTAAGAAAAAGATCTCACTTGACTGGAAAGAGTGGTGAAAATGAGAAAAAAAAACTTCATGAAAGAGAATTTGAAATGCAAAGGATTTTAATTAACAGAGGAAACGGCAGGCACTAAAGATAAAGCATGGGGCAACTGTCAAAGAGCAGGAAGTCATATCATAGAGTTTGGCTGGAATGTAGGATATATGAAGCGAGTAGGCAGTATGCCGGGAAAGTAGGCTGTGTGGGCCTTGACTTTTCAGAAGGGAGTATGTACCTCTGAAGTTTTTTGAGTTTAGCAATGGGGAAAATCTTACAGAGGTTCCAATTGAGTTTTTTTGAGTTTAGCAATGGGGAAAATCTTAGAGGTTCCAATTCTAGTAACTGTCCTATCACTTCTCATCATCTCTATTGCTACCATCTTGGTTCAAGCCACTACTATCATTCATTCATTCATTTATTTATTTTGCGTTACGTGGGCCTCTCACTGTTGGGGCCTCTCCCATTGCGGAGCACAGGCTCCGGACGCGCAGGCTCAGCGGCAATGGCTCACGGGCCCAGCCGCTCCGCAGCATGTGGGATCTTCCCGGACCGGGGCACGAACCCGTGTCCCCTGCATCGGGAGGCTGACTCTCAACCACTGCGCCATCAGGGAAGCCCTCATCTATTTATTTTTAACTTTTGATGTATTATTTATTTATTGAAATACAGTTTATGTACATATTATGTTAGTTTCAGGGGTACTACATACAGATTTGACATTTGTATTCATTACAAAATGATCATTTAGCTGTATCAGTCACCAACTCCTAATGAAATCTTCCTGCTTCCACTCTTGCACTCCTATAATCTACTTACTGTACAGCAGACAGACAGATCCTTTTTTTTTTTTTTTTTTTTTTTTGTGGTACGCAGGCCTCTGACTGTTGTGGCCTCTCCCGTTGCGGAGCACAGGCTCCGGACGCGCAGGCTCAGCGTCCATGGCTCATGGGCCTAGCCACTCCGCGGCATGTGGGATATTCGCGGACCGGGGCACGAACCCGTGTCCCCTGAATTGGCAGGCGGACTCTCAACCACTGCGCCACCAGGGAAGCCCCGAGACAGATCCTTTTAAAAGACAGATTATGTCACATCTCTACTCAAAAACCCTGCAATAGCTTCCCATCTCACACAGTAAAAAACCAAAGACATTAGAATTTTTATGAAGCCCTACAACACTGCCCTCTCACACTCTAAATTTCTGATTCCAATACACAAACATGCATGTGCACACACACATATACAAATGCCAAGAAAGTGAAGTTCTATAAGGGCTATTTTTTTTTTAATTTGATCATTTCAGTGACCCTAGCACCTAGAACAGGGCCTGACATATAGTGAGTGCTCAATAGGTATCTGCTGTACGAATGAAAGGAAGAAAACACCATGATGTTAGTAGATATTTAACTGAAATGGTTTGTGACATATTGTAAATATTTACATAAATAGAACATGCAGTGACTTTATTCTAATTTACTACTTAATTTTCCTCTGGAAACTACTCACCAAAATAGTGCTTGTAAATTAAGCTTTGAGCATACAGACAACCTTTAATTTATTAGCAAGTTTTCTCTGCGAAGTTTACTTAAGTTAGTTATTTGGAATAGGGGTGGTGGTGACTGAGGAGTGATAGGATGGAGTCTTAAATCTCCTCTTTTTCCTCTTTTTTCACTTTTCCAAAACTCCTTACTTCCCTGCTTCTTCCCCACATATAGTGTCTTCCTTTTCTCTCTCCCAGGGAATACATCTAATCCAGACCTATAAGTCCTACCCTAGGCTAAGGGCAGAAATAGAAATTAGAAGTGTGATACAGGGCTGTTGAGATGGTTGGCAGCAATTAGAGAAGAGCCCAGGCAAGGGAAGTTACTGCAGAGGACCCCTGGGAGGGCAACAATTCTTAATTCAAATATTTTCAATTAAAAGTTCCTTATATAAAGGAAATCAACACAAAATAACACTAACTCCTTCCTGTCCTCTTTTTAAATATACACTGCTGAAGGATAAGAGTGATCCTTTTTTGTGTGTGTGTGGTACGCGGGCCTCTCACCGTTGTGGCCTCTCCCGTTGCTGAGCACAGGCTCCGGACGCGCAGGCTCAGCGTCCATGGCTCACGGGCCCAGTCGCTCCGCGGCATGTGGGATCTTCCTGGACCGGGGCATGAACCAGTGTCCCCTGCATCGGCAGGCGGACTCTCAACCACTGCGCCACCAGGGAAGCCCCCCGATCCTTTGTTTTTAAATGAAAAACCTGAACTTTGTATTTTATTATGATTTCAAGCATTCAACAAAGCTTAGAAAAATACATACAGTGAATGATCAAGTGCACACCACCTGGCTGTGTTAAATCTTAATCTTTACCAAATCTGCTTCAGATTTATTTTAAAGACAGTACAGTTATGGCTGAAAAACCACGGACTCTTCCTAGATCCCTTATTCCACTCCAGTTCTCCAGAGGTAACTTTTACTGATTTGGAATTTATCATTCCAATGCATGTTTTCATACTTTTGCTACACATTATTATACAATTCCCATAAAATACATCGCATTGGCATGTTTTAAAAACTATATAAAGAGTATATAAATGTGAAAAATAAAATTATTATATCTTGGCTCTTACTTAACATCTCTGTGCCTAAGTTTCCTTTCTGAAAAGTGGGGATACCACCTCCTAGCTTACAGGGTTGTTGTGAGGACTAAATGAGTTAATATATTGCATATAAATCACTTAGAAAAGTATCTTGCTGGGAATTCCCTGGCGATGCAGTGGTTAGGACTCTGAGCTTTCAATGCCGAGGGCTTGGGTTCAGTCCTTGGTCAGGGAACTAAGATCCTGCAAGCCGCATGGCACAGCCAAAAAAAAAAAAAGAAAGAAAAGTATCTTGCTCACAGGAAGTAGTGTATATCAGTGTTAGTAACTATCATATAAAGTTGCAAACGAATCTGTGATTGTG
Source organism: Aethalodelphis obliquidens (assembly GCF_003676395.1). NCBI lineage: Eukaryota > Metazoa > Chordata > Mammalia > Artiodactyla > Delphinidae > Aethalodelphis > Aethalodelphis obliquidens. The sequence continues at coordinate 9,735,246 of NW_020837984.1, read as the reverse complement.
TGTGTATATATGCGTGTGTATATATACTGATTGAGAAAAGATTAATTATCAAAGTGAAATGTATATATACTCCATATAACACCAGATATTTCCAAAATTGTGTAAAAACTAGAAATACTTATAAATTTCAGGCTGGAAAGGTTCACTAGCCTACTTAAAGAGGAATTGAAAGTGCTAAGCATAGAGAAAAGGGTATTTTTTAACTTACAAATTGTAGGTAAAATTAAATCAGAATTATCAACATTTGATTTAAATAATGTATGATTGTTTAAAAATGCCTAAAAATTTAATGTCCTCCTTTTATGAGTTTTTGGGGGTAGGCTTGGGAGAGAAGGGGTAGGGTAATCCTTCAATGAGATGCTATTCAAAGACTTCTTAGACTGTTAAGGGAGGCACTTTAGAATTTCACACAAAATAAAACATTATTTGATAAATTTCACTATTTTTCTGAACAAGTTTTTAACTTACTGTAAGTAGAAAAAAATTAAAGTTTAAAATGATGTTTTAAAATAGGATTCACCTAGATTACAAGATTTTCGTAGACAATTGGATTCTGCAAAATTTATCAATGCAATTGTGGATACATTTTTTTTGTTTTGATTATAGGATTATTTTTATAATAGTCTCTAGGTCAAAAGACCAGAAAACACTAAAATTTAATGTCCTACATATTATGTGAATATCTATGCTTTTAATAGATATCTAGAAAAAGGTGTCTATGCCTTGAAGATTAATAATATAATGATACATAAACAGAGGAATTTGATCTAATGAGCATTTAATAGGTAACATTTACTTGCCTAGATGTTTTACACAGGATATGCGTTTTAATACATGTGAAATATCATCGTGGACAAAATTTAGAAGACTACCTTAGATGCTTTGTATAAACACATCTACTTCTGCAAAGAATTAAAAATGAGTACTACAAAAGCCAATATTTAAGTTGGCAAAGCATATAAAATGTAGAGAAACTGTGTAGATTATGTCAACACAATAGCGTTGAAACAGTTGTTTCCCTTAGAGTTCAGCATATATCCATGTCTAAAAGGTTAACAGAAAGCAACAAATAAACGTAACATCAAGGATTAAACTGTCTCCCCCTCCCATCCTACCAAAAAAACTAAAACGTAGCTGGTGAAAGGGAAGATTAAAGTTCAAAAGTAAAGTTTTACTTTTCTTCTCCTAAAGTGAGAACTTTGAAACGGAACTACTGATTTTGCTTCATTTGCTCCCTAGTGAAATATTTCCATGTATGGGTTAGTCCCTCCCTCGGCCCCAATAGAAGATTCAGTGGGAAACCAAGTTGTAACTTGAATTAACCGACAAGAGAAAAACCTAGTCATTCTCAGCACTTTCCTAATGGTGAAAGGATCCTACCACCGTTCACCCTATACTCCGTCCCCTGCCCAAGCAAGACGTAGCACGTGCCAAACAGGACACTTAAAAGAATAATGGTCCAACTTTTCGCACGCCGTCTGGGGAGGGGACGCAGACTATTTCTTGAGGAGTGCAAGAAGGAAGCAGAAAAGGTCCTCTCAGGAAGGGATGATGGACCTTTGGTGCCGTCTCCTCTGCCTGTTGGAGGACTCAAAATCCGCTTGCTTCAGAGACCCTAGGAAGCATCACATTCTGGTCGAGGCTGGCCTAGGGCCTGGGCGAAGCAGTCAGTGTTTACACCTGTCACGAGGGAGGGAGAGGTAGAAAGAGGAAGCCGGAGCAAAGCCCCAAACTTCTCAACAAGCTCCCGGGAGGGAGCGGCCGGTACGGAGCTGTGGGCAGGTGGAAGCTGCGGGGTAGGGCGAGACGGTGGCGGCCGGGGACGTTGGAAAGGCTCTCACTTCCCCGGCCGGTGCCCGGGATGGCAAGGAGGGGCCGTGTGCTTCGGGCGCCGCCGCCGGCGTCCCCGCACCCGCCGTGGAAGAGGACAGAGCCCGGAGCGCGCAGGCCCGCAGAGCCGGCACCGTCCCCGCAGCCCCCAGCTCCGCGGCAGGTGCCCCCGGCCCGGGCGAGGATCCGGCCGGTGGGTTGGGCCGGGTCCCCCATCCTCTTTCCCCCGCGCGGCTGGGGGAACGGAGCGGTGGCGCTTACCTGGCTCGTCCGGGGCGGCCTCGATGGGCATGGCTCAGGGGCCCGAGGAGGAACTGGCTCCCCGGAGAAGGACCGGTTATTCGGACGCGGAGCTGGTGAGAGCGGAAGGCAGGCTGCTCTCAGCACTGTCAGCGAAGCAGCGCCATGGACGCCCACCCGGAGTTTCAGCGCTGCCGCGAGACCCCCATCCCATTACCCTCCGCCCTCTTCCGCCGCCGCCGCCGCCGCCGCCGCCTCCACCTCCTCCTCCGCGGAGACCCCCCGCCCACTCCACACACTCTCCCATCATGCAGCGGGAGAACCGCTGCCGCCGACACGTCACTTCCGGGCGCAGGTGGCTAGGTCGGGGCCGGGCGCTGGTGAGTGCTGGGGGGGTGGAGGGGAGGACACTCTGGGGGAATCAGTGTCACAGTACGCTTACCCCTGCGCAGGCGCCGTCGCTCAGAGCGCCGGCCGCCATTTTGGGTGCGGGCAAGCTGCCCTTTTTCTTGACTTCCTCCGAGTCATCGAGCTGTGAGGGGGAAAGAAGTACTCTCGCACTCCGCGGCTCTTGAAGCAGCGCTCCGGGAGAGGGACAGGTGCTCCTCAGCCGGCTAACATCAACGTTCAGCTCAGGACCGAGTTAAGTCTCTTGCTCTCTAAGTAAAAATTGCAAAGGTTTTGAAATACGGAGCCCTATCTTCTCCACCAAAAACCTACTGGAGAGCACTTATCAGCTTGCCCTTTTCGCCCCGAAAAACGACTTTTTCGTTCACCGTCTAAGTCCCTTCCTCTTTCTAATTTAAGCTGACAGAAGAGGAAGCTGACATATTGAAATAACAAAGAAGAATTAAATCAAATTTAAAACGGAAAACAAGAGGGAAAGCAGCTGCCGAACTGACAAATCGTCTTCGAGACCAACAAAAAAAAAATTGGGGGATTTTGCTAACGTATTGAGACGGTGGTCATTTTTCATAGATGCTGCGGAAGACTATTCGATGAAACTAAAGAAATCAAATCAACTTCCGCGTTTCTTTAACAGCGGTCATAACATTTTTCTATCTTCAGTCTTGGTCATTTGCATTTTTACAACCTTTCCCCTTCCTTTGTAATGTAGAACACCGGCCACTGTAAAAACCAGACCGCCAGGCTGCAAGGATTATTGTTATCGTCCGGGATGATGAGCCCGGGGGTCCTATCCTGCAATCCTGAGCCCTACCGCGTGCTCATTCTACTCACTTTTGCCAAACCTGCACCGGCAATTTGAATGATTTAAAATCGTTCCGGAATAGCAAAGCTCATCAGCTACGCAAAGAAACAAGGTTGGAAAACACCCCCTCAGTCACAGGGAAGTGGCCACCTTTTGAGTGGAGGAATTATACAAATCAGGGGAAGGATAAGGACAAAAGCAGTTCATCAGGGTTGATCCCGCCTCTGCAATGTTCTAGACAACTTGGAGCGCTAAAATAGACACGCATTTGTCTCTTTACAACTCAGTCGCTGTAAGATATACGGAGACTGCATCACTTTAAATTGGAGTACCAATTGCTTTGTGGAGATGCTGGATTTTTTGTTATTGCTTAGTCACTAAAGCAAGAAAAATCTATATAGTTTGTCAAATTTAATCCTATTGTATTTCGCCCCCTGCTGGTTTTGCTTGTGTGCAACCATATATATATGCTATATGCGCGATATATATATCGCTATTATTGACCAGGAAGGAAAGAAACAAAAGTATTTGTGTGTGTTTGTATAGATACTGGAAATGAATTGATTTTAGATGAACACATGCTTGTTCTAATTTGATAGCTCAACTAAACAGAAATACCAGAATAAGAGCATATGACAAAATCCTAAAGCAGACCCTACATCAAGAAAATGTTTAAACGGAAATAATAAATTTAAACATCAAAATATTAAAAAGAAAACTGCGTTCAGAAAAATATCTTCCTAATTTCTTACATAACATATGATTACAAAATGATGATTTTTGTCAAGTAAATGCAGGAACCAATTCTATTAACTTAAGGACAACAATACAGAAATCAGTGTCCAACGTTGTATATAGAAATTGAGTCACTGTTTGGCCAGCTGATTTGTGAGCAATCAACCAACTTGTAATTGGTAATCTTACACGTAATTCTGAAGACAGCATTCCAATGCTTATGAAATTGTATTACAAAAAGAAAGTATCTCTGAATGTTTTGAAGATGATGAAAACATTAACATTCATTGTATTTGCATCCAATGATAGTATTGTTTTTATTTGCTTTTTAAAAGTTATGACCAGGGCTTCCCTGGTGGCGCAGTGGTTGAGAGTTCCCCTGCACTGGCAGCAATGTCTGGAGAAACTTTTGGTTGTCACAACTCGGGTGGAGGTGCCACTGGCATCTAGTGGGTAGAGACCAGGGATGCCATTCAACATCCTGCCATGCAGAGGGTGGCTTCCACAACAAAGAATTATTCAGTCCAAAATGTCAGTAGTTGCTAGGTTGAGAAATCCTGCTCCAGGCCATCCTGAAGCTGCCAGGTGCTACTGTACTGCTTTGGCTAATTCTGTCCACTGGGTCTGTTAATCCTGGGCCCCTCAAGTGTCTGCTACTGCACCTAAAAACGTAAAAGCACTCCAGGAGCCAAATTTCTGCACCAGCTTTCCAGAGGATTCCTTACTGCCATTTTGGGCTTCTTCTGGTGTGTTAGAGCTGACAGAGACAATAATTTTGGTGTTCTGGCCTCTGGGCCCACTTAAGTACACCAGACCCTAAATTCTCACAGCTCTGTAGCTCCCATGAAGTAAATGTTGCTGTACTGCTTTCCTTGTTAGAAAATCAGGCCAGACTTCTCCCAGGATGGGGCAAGAAAGACTTGTTCAGGGGCTATGCTGGGATCTTTCTCTTCTCTAAGCTAGAGAAGAGGACTTGTGTTCAGATCCCAGAGAGGGTCTTTTCCTCCCTTCATTAATACCATCAAGATGAGTGTCTCTCAGGTGAGCAAGTAAGCCTGAAGCTTAGGGCTCAGAAGCAGACAGCATCCCTGTGGGCTGGTTATCATTCCTCTCCACACCTTTAGTCCTGCCATGACCCTGTCTTAGACTATTTTGCCTCATGAAGCTGGCGTATATTATTTTTGCTTTCCCCTCCCCAAACTAAAAGACAAAGACAATTGGCCACAATGAGCCTGCTGATATGATGCAATGTGAAGTACACAGATCACAGATGAAACATACAGATCACGGAAGTACACAGTATTCTTGCCAAATATATTTAGCCTGAATCTAAATAAGCCTTTAAATCTATGTTCCATTTTACAGGAAATGCTGGAGGAACCAGTTGAACAGCGCTACAAAGACACAGTCATACCAATCCAGTACCTGGATTATTGGACAAAACAAATAACTTGGTCTCTTCAAAAGGGATATTCTAGATTAAAAGAGACAAGGGAAATAATAACCAAATGTAGTATGTGGTTCTTAATAGGATCCTGATTTGAACAAAACAGTTATAAAAGACATTTTGGGGGTAACTGAGGAAATCTGAATGTGGATGGCCATGAAATCCTCTTGAGAAATTATTATTAACTTTTTTAGCTATAATAATGAAATTATGGACATGTATGAGAATTTCCTTACTTTTTGGAAGTGACTAAAATATCGTAATAAGTGTAATTTATTTTAAAATGGTTCAGAAAAAAAGACCATGTACATAGAGATAAGGAAAATATGGCAAAATGCTAGCAATTATTGAATTGAATCAAGGTGGTGGATATCTTGGTGTTTTTTGTACTATTCTTTCTACTTTTCTCTATTTTGAATATTTTCATAATGAAAAGTAAAAGAAAAGACTTAAAAATGCCTGAGCATATGAGGTTTGGATTTCCCTTACATTTATTTCCAAATTACTGCACACCCGAGGCAATCATTGTCAAACACACATCTCTGATTCTGGAGCAGATCTTGTAAACAGTGATCTTGTAAAGTGTTTTAAAGATATAGAAAGGAGAAAACAAGCAAGGACTGCAACTCCCAAATCAATTGTAATTAGTTTAAACCCTCTAATATGCACAAATACGGTAGAATTACAATTCTGTTCAACAAGGAGCAGTTCTAACGCAGCGTTAGCAAGAAAACAGCAAGAATTATGTTATCATGAGTACTGCACTATTTAAGTGGCAGTATCAACTGAAGTTCTCTCTCTGACTTTCCAATACTGTTCCCTCCGCATGGAATGCCCTTCTTTCTGCTTCTTACAGTGGTCAGTTAACTTTTTTTTTTTTTGAGAGCTCAGCATCTGAACCCCTTTTCATACACTTGAGACAATTGCTAACTTATGAGACTAGGTGGGAGGCAAAGCCTTCCTCCAAGTATAAGAGCTGAAAGTGCCAGTATGGGGACTTAAAGACAGCTGCAGGGTTTTTGCCCCTCTTTGCATTTTGAGATGGAGTTTATCTTCCTTCTACTTGAGTGTGTGTTAGCTAGTGGCTTGATTTGACCAACACAAGTGGTGGAGACGGTGCTGTGTAACTTTTCAGGCTGAGCATTAAGAGATCTGAAGCTTCTGACTTTGCTGCTTGGAATGCTCCCACTTTGAAGGGAGACACCATGTGAAACGTACAACTTCTCTGAGAGCACTGTGCTGTGGGAAAGCCCAATCTATGTGAAGAGGCCCATTGAGGAGAACTGACTGCTACAGTTCCATCTCTTACTCAGTCTTATTTTTTCCTCAATCAAGTAATGCTCAGCCAATCAAATTGGCTAATTAAGCAGAAAATAAATTTATTAAAATAATATTAGATGGCTGGCTGAACTTCTAGCCAACAGCCAGCCATGTGAGTGAGCCATCTTGGATGAGCCTTCAGATGATTTTAGGCCCAGCAGACATTACTTGGAGCAGAACTGTCCGTCTGAGCCTAGTCAACCTACAGAATCTTGAGATATATTGTAATAATTGTTGTTTGAAGCCACTGTTTGATGTTTGGAGCCACTAAGTTTTGAGGTGGTTTGTTAGGCAGCAGTGGGTAAAGAAAACAGGAAGATGTTGACTTTCCTAGCTTCCTTTGCAGCTAGATATAGCATGTGACCAAGGCTTTGCTGACCAGATGCCTCTCTCTAGACTTTCATTTAGGAGCTCATGACACACAGAAACAAGAACATGGAGAACTTTTGCTGATGGTGATGGTAGCAGTTGCAGCAAGACTGAACTTATGAGGCAGCAGGGGCTAGTTGCTGTTGAATGTCCAGGGCCAGTGGCACTGGCAATACCAGCTTCAGCTGCATCCTCACTGGACTAGATCTCTGGCGTGATTTGGGGGGATGTTTCTGGCTGCATGGACTCTGAGCCTGGTTCTTGAGTCATTCAGGAAGTTCCGTGAGCTATCTACTATCATCTTAATACATTTCTTTTCTCCTTAATCAGCCAATGTCAATTTCTGTTGCTTGTGACTAATGACTCTGAATGATACATCTTTTTTATTTTTTCTTTTGGCTGCACTGCGCGGCATGTGGAACTTTCCTGACCAGGGATCGAACCTGTGCCCCCTGCAGAGGAAGCGTGGAGTCTTAACCACTGGACCACCAGGGAAGTCCTCCTTTTGTTTATTTATTTATTTATTTAGTTAGTTAGTTAGTAGTAGTATTATTACATATGATACTCCTTTTAAACCAGCTGGCTTCTCTTTTTCCCTTAAGATAAAATTCAAAGATCAAGAATTACTCCTCCTACTAACCTTTACTGATATCTTCTCTGTACTTGGCCCCCTACTCAAAGTTTTTGCTCCTCTTCTAAGCCCCTGCAGTGCCTCGTGTATACCCATGATATTGTTCTTATCATAAGCATTGTAATTTCCAATTTCTTAAACTATCTACCCCATTAAACTCACAGCTTTAAAGGAAAGAACTGTATTTTTCATCTCTGTATCCCTAGTGCCTTGTGTAGTGTTCATCTAACAGCTATTGGATAGATGAGTAATTGAATGAATGAAATTGATGGTATGAAATTTAGTATGTTAAAACAGCTCTGGACATAAATAGGCATCATTTCAAAGTTTCTCTTTTTTTTTAACCATTTACATTCTTGTCATAATAGAACATTGATAAGGTTCTACTGACAATAAAAATAGAGCAAATTTTAAAGGACTGCTTTTATAAAATACCGCTATAAATTCTTTAGATATTACTTATATCCATAATCTTAATGGATTCCTTTTCAACCTAGTAACTATTCCCTTTTTATGAAGTGCCAGAGAAATTTTCATTGTTATTCCAATGATTACTTTTATTCTTTTTGATATAAAAATGATGAAAGTGTAGGTCTAAAAAAAATCCATTTAGGGATATTCCCTAGAGTACCTTAAATTTTTGAGAGGAAGAGTTGTATAAGAAAAATCATTTTAGAAGCAAAGAGCTGATAGATACACATCATGGAGCTTCTAACCTTATGATTTAGCAAAGCAAACATGTTCTCATTTGAGAAGAGCATAGGGTTAAAGGTGAGTGAAAATATTTGCATGGTCAAAAATTTAACTGGCGAATCAAAATTCTGTGTCAGTTTGTGTCAGTCGAAGTTCCACAGGTGATGGCAAAATGCACCAAAAGTTGAGAACTACTAAGACAAGGGACCATTTCTTTTCTTTTGGCTATTAGCTTATTATTTAACCACTTAACAACATTAACTGGTATGTCCACTCTCTCAATTTGATCTGCATTGTCATCCATCCTTTGCTTTTTTCCTTCATTCTTTCTACATATTTCCAGAGAAGCCACATTTTATTTTTACAAAACAGAGAAATATCAGTGGCAATTAAGATAAAATGTTAATATCTGCATATTCTCAAAAATGAGTAGGCATCTGTGATGAGGAATCAGCACTTCCATAACCAAAGACCCTCATGTTACATGTTCTAAAAGTTAAAACAGAGTTCCTTATTGTCCTACTGACTCTTGTTCTTTGAACAAATACTGTGACTCCCTTCATTTTCAAATGTATACTCTCAGTTTCTCCTCTCAAATAACTGTCTGAAGTTTTTTTAATAGGTGAGTCATGTGTCCCATGCTGTCCACCAATTCTGAGAATGGGTGGAGAAGGGGTCTCTGTTATCCTACTTCTATCCTTCAGGTTGGGCGTTTGCCAGAGATGGATAGCCCATGTTTTCACAGCAGGTGCTTTGTTTGGACCCATATTCCAGGTGTCACAAGGCCTTTCCTGTGGTTCACAGAGCAGTTCCTAGAGTAGTGTGGGGACAGGTTGAATCTTGGGTGGTACTTGGGTATAAAAGAGAACCTATAAAATCAATGCACTAAGGAACTGGGGTTGGTGGTTCCCAGCCACTGGCTTGTAGCCCTCTCCTCCTTTCTTTTGGCAATGCAGTTCTTATAAATAGCAAAGGCTTGTGTTTAAATTGGGCCTGTCAAATTTTCTTGTCCCTACAATATATATTTGTAATTTTTGTACCTTTATGTACATAATTAAAAATTTTAAAATTATAAAAATGCAAAAAACATCCAGAAATATTTTTCATCAGATAATACATTATAATGGAAATACAGAAAAAGGGGAAGTGTCTCCTACAGTAATTCCACAATTCTCCCTCCTTAGCGATAACCAGTGTTAGCAGCTTGCTAATATATACACACCTGTGGGGGCGAGATAGGTAGTTATAGGTTTTTTGACCTATATAAACACAAACATTAAAAAAATAAAGGTAAGATAATATTATAAATACTATTTTATGATCTGTTTTTTTTCCTATGGAATCATGTTGGGTACCTATTTCCATGCAAATATATAAAAACCTATCCTAGCCTCCGAAGCTTCCCCCCTCCGCCACCCACAGTCTCCACCAGTGAAGGGGCTTCTGGTGTGTGGAAACTTTTCCTCCTTCACGGCTCCCTCCCAGAGGTACAGGTCCCATCCCTGTTCTTTTGTCTCTGTTCTTTCTTTTTTCTTTTGCCCTACCCAGGTATGTGGGGATTTTCTTGCGTTTTGGGAAGTCTGAGGTCTTCTGCCAGCATTCAGTAGGTGTTCTGTAGGAGCTGCTCCACATGTAGATGTGTTTTTGATGTATTTATGGGGAGGAAGATGATCTCCACGTCTTACTCCTCTGCCATCTTGAAGGTCCAACCTTCGTGAATCAGTTTTTATTAAATGGAATCTATAAAAAAATCACTTCGATCTAAAATATTTTGTTTATTCAATGTTGTATTTAAATGCCCTGCTCTTTGCTGATAAGGAAGCTGAAGTGAAGACCCAATGAACTAAACCGAAAACCTTTGTTAGCTGACTTACAGGGATAGTGATGAAGGTCTCAGATTAGAATAAATGTGTCTGTGCACTGATATCCATCAAGGTACACATTTCCTCATTACTTATAAAGGGATAAAACTGCCATCGTTGTCAAATGGTTTTTCTAAAAATGTAAACCTGTTACATCTGTATGGACACGAAGGCTTGTGATAAAGACTTAGAGAGGCGTGGAAGGTAATAAAACAACTGTAGGGGATGATGATGGTTTGTACATTGCCTGTTATTAACACATGGAAATATAGACATGAACTTCCATTAAATTCAAAGCATTTTTCTCCTCCTTTCTTACTGTTCTCCAGGTTTTTCTTCTTTAACACCATACAGTGTGATTTCTGGTGTTTGAGGCAGCAAACACCAGCTCTGTTATCTTCCTTCTGAGTGGTTTAAAAATGAGTAAATGAAAGTTCTTCTGACAATTTATAAACCTAAAACCCAGTGAGGAGTTTTGTTTTTCAATAGTGTGAAAAAAAAAAATCTGAGCTGAGAAACTGACTCTAGAAAGTGGCAATCACACCACAGGCCTGATGACTTGCAGAGTAACTATAAGGACATCCCTGAAGTAGATCCTCTCCCTATGGCATGGTGTCTCTCTAGCCCTTTCCTTTCTCCTGCCCATCCTCCTCCCAAACCCACCTCCTCCTAACCTCTCTGAGGGAAAACTGACTCTGTTCTCCACCACCTCCACCTCTAGATCCACTCAGTGTGTGTAACCCAACCCAGCAAGGTGAGTCTTGGGCTCTCACCAAGCAGACCATCTGCTGTTCCTCAAGCTTACCCTTGGGGTCTCAAGACATCTATCTATACATTTTTTGTTTTGTTTTATTTATTTTACAAAGATGGAATCATCTGACTCCAGACATACTTTTGGGCAAATTTGCTTTTTTTTTATGATTTAAATATTATTTACTATTAAGAGTAAATTTTATATTTAAACAAACCACACTGGTTTTATTTAATCAAAGTACCTGTAGCAAATTCCAATAATAAATATTCAAAATTAAGATGTTAAATAAAGCCTTGACTTTCTTTTTTTTTTTATAATTTTTTTTCACACACACACACACACACACACACACACACTATATTTTATTTTTACAAGAGATAAACAGACTGACACCAAGCATTGTAAATGGATGACCACAACAAAAGCAACAATGATTGCAATTACCAGACACGAAACACACTCATACTATGTCATAATATTGACATTCAGTCCAGTAATCCTCCACTGTAACAGCTCCTTTACTTTGCAGTGAAAATTGATTTGTATATTTTTTGCCTCTGAGTCCTTGTGGGATTTTTTTTTATTATTATTCAAACAGAAAGTCACAAAAATTATAATCATCAGTTCACTCAGTCCCATGTAATTAATTTTTTTTCATCTTGATCTTTTGTTAGCACTTTTATGAATTCATCAGTTTTCCATTAGAGTTCTAAAAACGCTTATTCATTCAGTTCAGCAGTATAGTCAGTTACCAGAAACCTGTACTTGTCAGTCTTTTCCATGAATTCCTTGAAGATGAAACCCTTTTATAGGAACATTTTTGCAAAAGCATCAGAGTACATCCAGAACTGTCTGTAAATGACAAAAGACTTAAAAATGACCACGGGTAAGGATTCAATGAAAGTTCATAATAATGCAATTGACAAGGAAATTTAGTTATTTCTGAGATATAAATTTTGAAGTAATAACTAGAATTATGACTTATAACATTATACTAGAGCATATAAGATTTTTAGAAATTTCATGTAAGCGAATTTGCTTTCTAAGAAAAAACTCAGCAATATATTATGGACATTTCCCCCATCAATTTACACAGTGCTTTCTCCTTTCTATACCGGTATGGTACACCATAATATGCTGCTGTAATTTTTTTAACCAATTCCCATGATGATTAGCATGAAGGTGTCTCTGCTGTGTTTTGCTGTGACAAATAATGCCATAATTTCTTGGTGGATTTGTCTGGGAAGTGGGGCAGAAAGTGGAAGGAAAGGGGGTAGTAATCTGGAGGATGTCGAAGAGCTGCAAGCCTAGTTTTGGATGTGATGGTAAGCACCTCCAGAGTGCAACTGGATGCCTTGGAAATGGGGTGAGAGTGAAGGAGGGAGGAAGTGGAGAGGGCAGCAGAGGAGGTGGGACAATGCCTGGACCCATGGGCAAGCTCACCCACCCACCCGCTCACTCATTTTTAGGCAACCAGTAATTTCTATCAGTTACCAACAGGGTATTCCCATGTTAACTCATCTTTTCCCAACCTAATGCCTTACCAACTAGCTCTTCTATGCCTTAGTTTGGAAAGGTAGGCTGAGACCAATCCATGGAGGGCCTTTACTTCTGCACCAAGGGGTCTACAGCAATCGGGGGGCTGTAAGTGGACTTACAGTTCTTCAGTTCTCAGGTCAGAAGTTGACTTTGCAAATACCGAAGTGTTCTTAAGAGATAAACAGCACAATTAAAGAACAGCCAGCCTTGGGAAAGAACACAATATATGACCTGTCTGGTTGTGCTTCAACTCAGTTGTTTATCTCCCAGGGGTAGCCCCATTCTATTCATTTAATTCCACGTTCTTTGTACTCTTTAACTGTCCATCACTATGTCCCCATAGCAGCTTCCCTCCTTATAGCCCTGCTGGTTCCTTCTTTTTTTGTCTTCCTTTCTTCCTTCCTTCCTTTCTTTTTCTTTCTTTCTTTCTTTTTACCATCGGTGGATTCATAGTAATTGTAACACATATGATCTGTATATACTAAACTACACGTCTAACCACAATCTAACACCAGTTCCCAAATAACAAAATGCTGCAAATTCTAAATTTTGTAGAGTATTACTGTAGGCTTTAATTTAATTAATTCAATCTTCTGTGCAGGAATGACCACATAGGAGGGCTTTCATTCCCCTTCCTTCTATTGTTGTTCACCTTTTGGTTAAAGCATGGCTCTGCTTCCCAAACCTCCTCCAACCTGCACTCTGTTCTTGGGTTCCCCCTTGGGCAACCTGCCATGGGGCTTCTGGTTGACCTGGGGTTTCCGCAGGCTGTGTTACTCAGTCTTTGTTCTTAGGACCAAGTAAAGGCAACTCTCTTTGCTGTTTCACACAGGCTGCTATTTGCTGAAAAGCCTGAGCCCACGGAGAAGCCCTTTAAGGCTTGGAAGAAGGTGCTGTCATCATTCAGTACCTTGTTTCTGGCATCAGTCTCTTATGTCTCTCCCCCTGCCAACCTTTTCCAATGCCTCTCTGCAGACCTGTCTCCCTCCCTGCCAGGGCTTTCAGCCTTCATTTCCCCAGGAAATGATTTTCTCAGTCTCTCCACAAAAGCCCAGGAGGAAAGGAACTGGCCTTTCGTTCATAATGGGCCACAGTGTGATGAAGGAGTAAAAGTTGTCTGGTGTTGATATAAATGCATCTTCCCACAAAAAACAGCCGCTGCTGTCACTGGAGCTGGGAGAAAGCTTACTTTGTTTGGAACAATCAATGATAGGGTTAGCAGAATGTCAGCATGTCAAGGAGTGACTTAGAGTATCTAACCAGATGAGGAAATGAAGATCCATTTATTTTAGTCATGGTGTGTATGAATGGGTACGTGTGCGTGTATGTGTGTGTGTATGTGTGTGTGTGTGTGTGTGTGTGTGTGTGAGAGAGAGAGAGACAGAGACAGAGACAGAGACAGAGAGAGAGATTTCTTTCCTTTGTAAAGGAGCTAGTTTCTGAAATGGGGATGGCTGGTCTCCAAGGGGATAATTAGGATTTTAACAGCTTACTGTGAGTGGAACATTTCATTTCTCTAAGTACTGAGAAGTGCAGGCTAATAGTTATCCCAGCCATTAGTTATTCTGCCAAAGATTTCTATCAGACTTAGACATTCAGATAGATGTTCGAACCAGCACTGCGGTCAGCAGAGACCTGTAAAGGCTTTTCTGGAGGAAATCAATCTGTACCCAATGCATTATCCAGGCATGTTTGTTTTTCCGATTCATAAGTCATTTTGTTGTCAGAGTAGCCTTTTTATTCCTCTTAACTTTATATTGAATTCTTCAAGGCAGGTGTTCCAAATCCTTTTCATTTTTCTCAAAGAACTTCTGACCTCCCCCACCCCCATAGATGACCTCCACACCTAGTTTACTGAGGGGGTCAAGGCCTCAGCTCTCCTCTCCACTCTCTCAATTTGATCTGCATTGTCATCCATCCTTTGCTTTTTTCCTTCATTCTTTCTACATATTTCCAGAGAAGCCACATCTTATTTTTGTTCCCAAAGCTAGCCTTTTCTGGAGTTCTTGATTTTACCAGTAACTCCCCATCTCCACCTCCATCAACCATTATCTCCCTATTTCTGGCATCTTCAAGATCCTGTTCTCTTCTAGCTCACTGAAAACATACCCCAATGCCTTGACTGCAAAAACCTATAGCATGACTATGCTTCCCTATCAGAATCCAGGCCCTAGTCAATTTATCTGGAACCACAATTTCTATTAAAACTGGCCTCTCGTAAGTCATCAATAGACAGCACATCCAATGACCTCAGTCCTTGACACTCCTGACTATGAGCCATGCTTAGAAAAGGGGAACAGTGAAGATTTGAGAGTGAGAGGCACATAAATGAGATTCCGGAAGGGAAGGGCCATTTTGCAAGCAGTCATTGAAGAGGTAAAGCTGAGTCGAACACACCAGGCCCTTGGGCTTTGTTCTTTTTCTGGGGTCAGAGGGGGCAGAGTTGGCTCCCAGGCCCTACTGTCAGAGCCAGACAGAAGGTCCTGTCCACCCTGGTGGGCTTGGGTTCAGCACTACTTGGGCAGAGGAATAGCCATGTGGCTTTTGTTTTGGGGATTTGAACAGACATCCCAGAGCCCACAGGGAGGTTTCCCCTTACTTTATGGACTTAGGCATATTGCTAATGCTCACCCCAAGTGAGCTTTATCTAATCTAAAGAACCCAAGTTACTCCAAATCCAACACTATATCCAGGAGTGGAAGACAACTTAGATGTTCTCTCTTTCTTCGGATTCTTACCATGGATTCCATAACACCATGCTCTTCATGCCTCTCGCCTTCCTCTCCCACTGGCTCATCAGTTGCATGTGCTGTAAAAGTCAAAACACTTTAGGCTCCAACTGGTTGAAACGGCAGAGCCACAAGATGGAAATAAGTTGGCCCCTGGAGTCACTTCACGAAGGATAGATGCCTGGAAGAATCACTCTACTCCTGTTGGATTTTGTGTGAAGAAGAAATAAATCTTCTGTTATATTAAGCCACTGAGCTGTCGGGGTTTATCTATGACTGTAGCTACAAGAGCTTAAATGCCTGCAGGGGCCTGACCAGGAGGCAACTGAAATGAATGAAGTAGCTGAGAGCCTAACAGAGAGCAGGGACTCGGGTGGGGAGGGTACTACCCTGACTCTGGGGCTAAGCTTGCCCCATTACAGGGGAAGAGTTGCTGCTCAGATCTAGCTCATTCTCTTATGGGATACTTTGGAGCCAGCGTTGCCAGATCTTAACTGAATATTTTCTCAAGAAAAGCTGGGAATCTGGATGTTGATGTGAAATCTCCCAACTTTTTTTTTTTTTTTTTTTTTTTTGCTGTACGCGGGCCTCTCCCATTGTGGAGCACAGGCTCCAGACACGCAGATTCAGTGGCCATGGCTCACGGGCCCAGCCGCTCCACGGCATGTGGGATCTTCCCGGACCAGGGCACGAACCCGCGTCCCCTGCATTGGCAGGCGGACTCTCAACCACTGCGCCACCAGGGAAGCCCCAAAATCTCCCAACTTTTTAAATGCTGGCAGTTCATACGGATTAAAAAACCAAAACACAGACATCTTTGCTGTTTCCTAAATGTCTTAGGTATGTTTCTGCTTCAAGGTTTTTGCACTTGCTGGCCCTTCTGCCTGGAATGTTCTTCCTCTAGGCACCTGCAAGGCTTGTTTCTTCTTCTCCCATGCCTTTGCCCAAATGTCGCCCTCTCAGCTTTTCCCAACCACCCTCTTTAAGACCACAGCACACTCTCCCTCCCACCTTATACTGTCTCCTCCTTCCCTGTTTTTTTCTTCTCCATACTATTTACTACCTTCTAAATAGATAATTTAAAAAACTTATTGATTGATCTGCACATTTCTACCATTATGATCAAAGTATATGAAGGCAAGGATTTTTTTGTCTTGTTCACTTTTGTATGTCAAGTGCCTAGAATAGTACCTGGGACATAGAAAATGCTCAACATTTATTTGTTAAGTAAATGAATTTTTAAAAACAGCCAGTATGTGGGTCAGATGATGCATAGCTGGAGATCTGATTTAGTTCATGGGTCATGAGTTTACAACTTCTGTTTTAGACCCTTACTGAGAAGTCCTTGGAGAAAAGTGCCATTTAGAGCTGCAAGCAGTTTCCCACCTCCCACAAAGTAGATGTTTGATTCATTTTGTTCTGGGAAATAAAACACAAGGAGTTTCAGGAAAAGTCTTATAAATTCCAGGGAGTCCCATGCCTGCCTGTATTTTCACAGAATACTATTTCTCATCTTGTCTCTGCTCAAAATCCTAGAATTGTTCACAGCCAAATTTCTGTCTCGGTCCTGGTGTGGGGATGAGTCGTGGTTCCCATAGTTACACCCGCCAATACGTTCCCTTTTGCTTATTGAATTGGTTTGAGTTGGGTTTCTGTCACTGTGAATGAGAGTCCTGACAAATTTAATGTGACTTTGGGCGAGCTGTTTCATGTTTCTGAGTCTCAGCTTCCTCACTTATAAAAAGGTTGGGGTCAGATTAGATAAGCAGTAGAGCCCTTTCCAGGATTTTAACATTTCAGAATTCTGACACATTTAAGGTCACTGATCTGTGGAGCCCAAACATTTATGACTGTGGGCAAACTTGGTTCCCTGGAGCCACATGCCACTCTTGGCCCCCATTACCAGCAGCCCCTCTGACTGTCTATTGCTCCCACCTCCTTTGGGGGGTTGGTTTTTCTGGTCGCATGTTCAGAACTTGCTCCTGTTGGTAGAGTCACATGCATTGTCCTTCTAGTATCTCCAGATATGTCCTCCAACATGATCCTTGTGGACACATTTTTCTTCTTCCTGACCCCAGCTCTTATTTGTCTTTTCCCCTTTCTTGTCCCATGCCTCACTAAAGTCATATTTACTTAATCTGCAGCAGACATTTTTAGATCTTTCATGCCCTATTGTGTGTCTAGACTGTTCTCCCTTTTACTGCCTCCTTCCATGATCCTCTGGGATGGGTAGGAAGCTTACTTTATCAACTCAGGTTAGAAAGCTACATTATTTTCTTTAAATCATCATAGAGTCTGCCTCTGAGTCCCCATTTGGCAGGGCAGGAGACAAATTCAGTCTTCGTCATTATTAGGGATACCTCCCTTCATTCTAGAGTCAGGCAAAAGTCTTGGGGCTCTTATACAGAGCAAAACATTTGGAGGGGTCCCCCCAGTTCAGGGCAAGTTGGCTACTGTGGATATGCTTTTTTCCTAGCCCACATGGCAACCCGGTATCTGGTAGCTGCTGGACCACACTTGGGCATGAAAATGATAATAACAATAACAGCAACAACAATGTTTATGGAATGTTACTAAAGTGCCAGGGACTCAGTAGTGCTTTACAAAAATAATTTCATATGAGCCAACTGCTCTTTGGCCCAGAACATACTTTTCCCAGATAACTCACAGTTCTCCCTCATCTCCTGTAAGTCTTTGCCAAATATTATGTTCTCAGTGAGGCCTATCCTGACCACCTGCCTCTGTGCCTCATCCCCTACACTCGCCATCCCTTTTCCCTGCTCTACTTTTGTTCCCATAGCACATTCTAGACTATATGATTTACATACTAATAGTGTTTTCTGTCTGCCTCCCCCCAGTAGAATGTAAGCTCTAAAAGGGTAGGATCTTTATTTGTTTACTTCTATCTCTCAAGCCCCTAGAACAGTACCTAGCATATAGTTCAATAAATGCTTTGGGGCTTCCCTGGTGGCGCAGTGGTTGAGAGTCCGCCTGCCTATGCAGGGGACATGGGTTCGTGCCCCGGTCCGGGAGGATCCCACATGCCGCGGAGCTGCTGGGCCCGTGAGCCATGGCCGCTGAGCCTGCGCGTCCGGAGCCTGTGCGCCGCAACGGGAGAGGCCACAGCAGTGAGAGGCCCGCGTACCGCCAAAAAAATAAATAAATAAATAAATGCTTTGGAATATGTGATTTTAATTTTCATGGATGAAGAAACTGAGGCACATAAAGGGAAGCAGCTATCCCATGGCACATAGCCAGCCAGTGGTAGAGCTTGAGTTTCAGCCCAGGCCACCTGATTTCTTTTAACCACTTTGTGTGAAATGGGTACCCCCAGACCCCCATCTAGCCTCCTGAGGTGCATCACTCCTCCCAGAGGCCCTGCTGTATCCCTGGGGCATTAAGAGAGTACAGTGTGGGTCCCAATCCTCAATGAACCCATGAATCTCCCTCCTCCTTCTGCTCACCCCCCATTCCCTTCCCTAAACACTGCCCACTTCCAGAGTAATAGAATATCCTCAAGGAGATTAAAACTTTCATTTAGGCCAGGAAAAGAGTTTATCTTCTGGGAACACCACCTTTCCACTTAGCAAGTGCTCTTGAGGCTAAGAAATATAAGGATTGGCCACTTTCTTGGAATGAGGAGGTGGGGTATCCAGAAGACAAAACAGAATTAGCTTTGAGTGTGAGTGAGTGTGTTTGTAATGAACGTGCCTTTTATACCCTGAGCTCCCTTTCCTACACCACTGCAAGATCGTCTCTTTTCTTCCTTTAATTCCAGTTCCCAAGTCCAGCCATGCTACAAATACCTGCTGAAGCCCCTCTGAATGGAACAGGCTTGCGCAAAGCCCACCTCCCAAGAGGACTGGAGGGAGTGGAGCTCTCATGGCAAATGTGAAAAAGGATTGTCTTCCTATTACTGGAGGATTTCCCCCAGTGTTTCCTCAATAATTTCAGCTGCAGCATTCATTTAAAGCCTCCTGCAAAA
The DNA here is from genome assembly GCF_003676395.1 of Aethalodelphis obliquidens. NCBI lineage: Eukaryota > Metazoa > Chordata > Mammalia > Artiodactyla > Delphinidae > Aethalodelphis > Aethalodelphis obliquidens. Next base: position 9,715,902 of record NW_020837984.1, on the reverse strand, counting down.
ATGACTCCTCCACATTTGGTGAGAAGGACAGCTTTTCCTTTTTATAAACTCCCCTCCACTACCCACCCTGCGCACTGGGTAAGGGGTGGAAGAGTGTGTGTGGTGATGTTCTGAAACAGAGGAGCATTGGACCTGTCGCAAAGGCCATAACAAGTGGAGAGGTACCAGGACACTCTGTGGCTGAGTGCAGCATTTAGAAAGGGGGCTGATTGTTTTTTCCAATCTTCGAGAGAAAGCTGTGTCTTCAAGGTATAATCTCCCCTTGGGGACCCAAGCCCTCTGATGATGTTAACAAACATACTCATATTAATAAAGATGTTATTCTTTTCTCCTTTTTCCCTCCCCTCATCTCCCTTCTAGAAAACCAAGGCTTGTGAACATTGTGAGGAGAGAGAGGCAGAGCACCCCCTTCATTCCAGCCCCCCAAAAAGACCCAGGCGCTCGTCTGCAGAGACATCTGTGCCCGAGGACCAGGCTGAGGGGGACGCGTTTTCATCCTTGAATGTTTCCTGTCTTTCTAGTGACTTCCTATCTCTCTGTGATTGACAAGTAGCTTTAGATGCTGGAGACTGACCAAAACCAAATCCTGTGGTGATCCTTTCACAGCTGGGCCCTTCCTGTTCCATCTCGGAGTGGCAAGCAGGACCAGTGTGATCAAAAAGGAGAAGGCTGGGCTTCCCTGGTGGTGCAGTGGTTGAGAGTCCGCCTGCCAATGCAGGGGACGCGGGTTCGTGCCCTGGTCCGGGAAGATCCCACATGCCGCGGAGCGGCTGGGCACGTGAGCCATGGCTGCTGGGCCTGCGCGTCCGGAGCCTGTGCTCCGCAACGGGAGAGGCCACAACAGTGAGAGGCCCGCGTACCGCAAAAAAAAAAAAGGAGAAGGCTGAATGGAACATGGCTCAAAGGAAGAAAAGGGAAGGGGAAGCGGCTCTGTTCCGAGGGCCCAGAGCTCCGAGTCCTCCAGGCACAGGCATGGGAGAGCCAGACGCGCAGGAGAGGCTGGACAGAGCCCCCAAACACGGAGCAGGTAGGTCTGAGGAACCCCGGGAGGGTCACATTTACTGGCCTTCTTTTCCTCTCGTGTAATTTGGGAGATTTGGGGAAGAATTCCCTGACAGGATTGCCTTGGGCAAACCACACCCTTGCACTTAATTGTTCTCATTTTAAGGGAAGGGGTCTGCAGTAGGTACCTCTGAAATGCTGTAGTTCTGAGGCTGATATGAGGCAGGAGGTGCCGAGTCTCATGAAGCCAAGCCATAAAGTAGGGCCCCCAGAGGTGGCCACACCGCTATCTCCGGACCAGTGGTTCTCAAACTTGAGGTGCATCAGAATCCCCTGGAGGACTTGCTAAAGCAGACTGCTGGTCCCACTCCTGGAGTTGCCTTTTAGTAGGACTGGGGTGGGGCCTGAGAATTTACATTTCTAACGAGTTCCCAAGTGTGGCCTCTGCCGCTAGTCTGGGGATCACGTGTTGAGCATCACTGGGAGCATCGCCCAGTTGGGGGAGCCCTCTGAGATGAAGGTCACCTAGGTGGAGCACAGCCAGCCAGGGTTGCAGCCTTCAGGATGCGTACCTCTCCCTCCTACCTGTAGGGGGCAGCTTGGTTCTGCCTCAGCCCAGCGGAAGCACTGAGATAACTGCTAAATTAACTCCTGAAAAAATACACCCGTTTCCTGAAAATCCTAGATAGATTCTAAGCCTCCCTCACGGGCCTGGGTCTGGGCCCTTGGCAGGGGAGCCCCTTTAATCTGAGTGTGCCCAGCCCGGGCTGGCTAGGGCTTTGCTACCGAAAGAGGGCAGCTCTGCTAACGCTGGACTCCCGGGGCGGGGAGTGTGATTCATTCGCCTGAAGGCTCCCACTGCTGGCAAAGTGCTGGCTCAGCGTCAGGGGCCAGGAAATGTTCCACTGGTGAACAAATTAAGACCCTGAATATTTGTGCAAGAGCTGGTGAAAGCGAGGGGTAGAAAGTGATGGAATGAGTTTTAAACAGGGTCAGTCTACCGGGGCACTGACCATTGTTTCGGAAAGGAAGAGTATCTTCTGAAGTTGGCTGATTCTCCCCTGTGAAACTGTGCAGGGCTTCCCAAGGGCTAAACCAGCCAGCAGGGGGAGACTCTACATTTGCTCCGTGGGCTTTTAGCCCTAAGCAAGCTATCCTCCAGTCCCTCTGCTCTTATTTTTTTAAAAACCCACTGTAGGGCTTCCCTGGTGGCGCAGTGGTTGAGAGTCCGCCTGCCGGTGCGGGGGATGCGGGTTCGTGCCCCAGTTTGGGAGGATCCCACATGCCGCGGAGCGGCTGGGCCCGTAAGCCATGGCCGCTGAGCCTGCGCGTCCGGAGCCTGTGCTCCGCGGCGGGAGAGGCCGCGGCAGTGAGAGGCCCGCATACCGCAAAAAAAAAAAAAAAACCCACTGTACTGAGAGATGCCTCAAACTTTTATTTAAAACAAAGGTTTTTTGTTTTTTTTTAGAAGCATCCTATATTTAACGTCAAAGAATTTGAATTCAAGTACAAAAATTAAACAACACATGATTTCAACATTAAAAACCATAACACTTATTACTCAAAGAACTAGACAATTAATATCAAAAACACAAATGGAGCATACCTATAAAAACCTTAAATACATTAACAGCAAAATTATAATTATTTCCACAACAAACAATTATTAACTAAAATATTTATAGTTATTTCCAAGGACCACAATGGTAGATTGCTTTTTCTTTAGTACTGCATAAAATTTGCATCTTAATCTTTTTGCACTTCATTTCTTCCTACATAATAATTAGATGCTTCTGTTTATATAATTGTTCTAATTGCTAATACAGATAGTGATCCTTGGTAATCAAATCTAGTGTAACCATTGTCTGCAAGTGCTTTAATACTTGTGAAACTCTATTTAGCAAAGTTATAATGAAAAAATTTAATGTAAACTTCTGGGTTCTACTGACCACTCAGGAATCAGAAGTTATTTAAAATCCCCAAAGTTTAAAAAGAACAGCAGTTTGTTATACCTTTATCAAGAGAAATCACTGAGTAACTTTTAAAACTTAGCATTTTTACAAGTTTTACAACAGTAGGTTATTCTGAATTGCGACTGATATTCACTATGTTGAAATAAATATATAATTATCACTTTAAAACCAAATGTACAAACCTGATTCTAAAATAAAACAGTATTTTAATTTGCATGCTTTACAAGAAAAGTTTCATACTCCTGTTTACAATATTTTCTTCAGAAGAATGAGGCCTGATTGGAGATATATAGCCGCTGTCCAACATGGCTGCCATTAGCAAGTGATACTGTTGCTGACAAAGGATAGCTTGGATAAGAATAAAGCCTTGAAGTGTAAGGAAGCACACTGGGAGTCCCAGAAGAGAGGGTAGCACTAACAGGGGAAAGACTATTTACTGAACTGTGACAGAAATTGTAGTCTGTAAATAAATACATAACAATTATGCTTCACATCTTTATGGTTACAAATTTAATTCAAAGAGACAAAGCATTAAAACTATAATCACATAATGTTCTAACATTAAAAATTCTGATAATCTTATATTGCTGGTAAAGACTGTTTCAGCATTCACTGCATTGCAAATCCTGATAGTTTCGTCAGTCAGTATTAAGTAAATTGTCACTGACACAATGCTTCAGAGATCTTACTAGAATGCATTCTCGGATATCTGTTTCTTGGATATCTGTTAATTGTTTTGTATCTTTATGATCACCAAAAAAGGGAATCTCTGATTTCTCTTGCTCTATCCACAATGAAGCTCCTTTTAAATTTGGTACTGACACTAAGGGGTCGTCCATGAAGAAAAGATATAAAACAGTGAATTCGTATTTGCTTCTTTTTTGAAACTGTACTAGGTATCAAACCAGCAGAAACATTTACCCCTGGACTGCAAAAACTCTCCAATATTTCATTATTTAAATACTAATGTAAACATTTATACAACCCAATAAACCAATTTAACATTAGAATCCTACTGGTACCATAAAACAGTAAAAGGAATCATCTTTATAAAAATAAACTTCAAGAAACCATTATCAGCTTACAGTACAGAAAAATCCAAAAATTAAACCAAATTATTTCTTTAAAAACCAACATTTGAAATATTACTGTTCCACAATAAACATTCATTTTACATATCAATAATTTATTGCTTCATTAGTTATAATGTTTACAGATGTGTGTGAGTACTAAAGACCAAATTTGTAAATCCTGTACTTTCCAAAAACTCAACTATGTTCTTTGGTGTAGTGTAAGCCAAGGGTGTGAAAATGACTATGAAGTGATTACTTATAAAATGTACGGTGTTTCTAGGAACAGAAGAAATTAGGTCATCTAATGCACAGGTAAAGTTTTTTCTATATTTTCCTGGTGCTATAAATGAGGGCTAAAAATGAATGTTAACTTAGTGTTGTCATGGGACTTAATATTAAGCCAACAGGAATGAGATCAACTGCAGGAGAATAAGCTCAAGCAACATCAGAAAGGACCTGTTTATTTTCTCCAAATTCTTCTACATAGGTCCAGGCTGAAGAGATTGTGTTCCCTGTCCAAATGAAGTAACATAAGCTGGGCCGCCAGTTCCTTTGCATCTTCCAACGTAGTACAGAGTTTGTCTGGCATGAAGTAACTCTGGGATCCATTTGCAATAGCAGGAATAACGATTTTATATGCCAAGAGTACTTTCCCATCTTGACTTGTTGAATATAAATAATACTCTGGTGGTGCCCAATTATTTTTGTTGCAGTAATAATCCAAATGCATTACTTCAGAATTGAAATGATTGGATTTTAAAGAATACATACTAATTGGAGTAAGCTTTGTTCCAGGAAAAAATGGATAAGCGCATCTTTCAATTTCGGGGAGGCTTGGGCCATGCTGGCCATTGAGACAAGCTGGAAGAGTTGGTACCATGCCTAGAGTTTTTGGGTGGCTCTCTTCTTTGTTAGCAAACACAATCAGGTTTTCTGAATTGGGGCTAATCTGACCATTAAGATGCTGTCTCCAAGTGTTTTCTTTATTTACAGGTTTTCCCAGTGTTACCTCAATACTTGCTCCATCAATGCATTTTCCATTCATAACAGACATAGCAGCCACTGCATCTTCTCGGTTGAAAAAGTGAACAAAAGCATAATCTCTACGTTTCTTTACTCATTCAACTGCACCAGGTTTGAATTTATTGAATTCTGCTTTAATTGTTTCCTCTGTAGTTGAGATCATTACATTTCATACATAGAGAACTTTAACTCTCTGCGTGGTTTCCTCATCAACCTCTTTCTCTGGGTCAGTCCAATCTACCTGAATGGTATGGCCCTACAGTTTGAAGGTTCCTGGAATTAGTTTTCTCCTAGCCATAGCAGTAGCTCTGTGAGATTCATGCTCAACAAACGCAAAACTGCGATTTTTGGTCTTATCAGTTGCGCTTGGGTAAACAATGACATCTACAACTCCTTCTGTAACTTTCTTCATTTCATCCAAGATTTCTTCCTTCTTCTTTTCCTTCAGAATAACTCCAATAAATAATCTGCAGTTATCCAAGCTTACACACACACCGATAAACTTCCCTGGTCGAATCTCATAATTATTAAGAATTCTGATGGCTAACTGGGCTTCTTCTTTTGTAGTACACATCACAAAAGCATAACCTCGATTTTCACCACTAAATTCCATCGTAAGTCGAAATTCATATATCTTCCCAGCTCTTTCAAATACAGGAACTAATTCATCTTCATACATATCACGAGGTATTTTTCCTACAAAAACTTCACAGCCTCTAGGTGGAGGTGGACCTTCCCAACCTGGAGGCGGACCACCAAACTTCCTTTGCCCATTTTCTTGAACCATGTTGTATCCAGTCTTTTCCATCAAAGCAAGTAATGCTGCTTCATTCTGAGTACCAGTTCGGACTTTACTGCATCCATTTGTTCCATCTGTATTTTCTTCATTCATGGTTGCAGTTCCCCTCGGGTCTTCAAATGTTGGTGCTAAATGCCTGGGACCAACGACCACAAACCGCCGCCACCGTTTCGGGCCCAGTCGGTGGGAGTGGGGGTCACTGCAGGGGGGAGGGGAGCCCACGTGGAGGAGCTCGCGAGGTCCTCGCGCCTAGCCTGGTCTCCCTTTAATTTATTTTATTTTTGGCTGCATTGGGTCTTTGTTGCTGTGCACCGGATTTCTCTAGTTGCGGCGAGCGGGGGATATTCTTCCTTGCGTGCGCATGCTTCTCATTGCGGTGGCTTCTCTTGTTGTGGAGCAAGGGCTCTAGGCGCACGGGCTTCAGTAGTTGTGGCTCGTGGGCTCAGTAGTTGTGGCTCGCGGGCTCTAGAGCACAGGCTCAGTAGTTGCGGCGCATGGGCTTAGTTGCTCTGCAGCATGTGGGATCTTCCTAGATCAGGGCTCAAACCCGTGTCCCCTGCAATGGCAGGCAGATTCTTAACCACTGCGCCACCAGGGAAGCCCTCAAACTTTTATTTAAAACAAAGTGAGAATAAATAAGCAATACAAAACAAAACAAAAAAACTTCCAAGCTGAACGAAAGCTTTCTATGTGTGCAGCAAACAGAGACAGACAGCCTACCAAGTCCAGAGGTAGACTGCTCCAACAGATAACAACTCTCCCACTCAGGAAGCTGCCCAGCTAATAGACTGGCCCAGTATGGAAAAGGAAGGCTTTCTGGGGACAAGGAAGGAGGAGCAGAGGCTCTGAGATGGGCAGAAGGTGTTTGGGGGGAAAAGAGAGAAGACTAGGCTGCTTGGAAAGGATTCCTCTTCCCCCTCCATCCTTCAGGCTAGGAGGTCAGATTTGAGCAGAGACTCAAGGCAGGGCCTGAGGATGATCACAACAGTCAGGTTACCTACCCTGGTGTACTCAGTTTTCCACTACCAGTGGATGTCTGTCCAACCTCTAGATATTTAGATGTGGAAGTGGTACATGCAGGGACCACTATCAGTAAAAGAGGTCTTCTGGGTGGTCTCTAAGGGGTGGGCTTAGGCTTGTACTGCCCCATTCCTACACTCTCAAAGTTCCTGTAGTGACCATAGTGATCATACCATGGGGCACGATCATCATCTAAGACCAGCTGTAGATGTGGACCAGAGCAACCTCACATGATGCAGCTGGAGGTCAACCCACAACAGATCATTGGAGCAAAAAATGACCCTCGTTAGCAACATTATCTGTCCCCTGCACTGGTAACAGGACATATCATTATATGGCATCTTTCACTAAAGTGGTTCCTCGTGCTTTTTATCTCCCCTTCTCCAAAATTCTCCTCCTCTGTATTGTCAATCTTCTTTGGTAGTGTCATCATTCACAAAATCACCTAAAGAAGAAATTTTCTAGTTATTTTTTGCTCTTTCTCCACCAACCACATTCTGGCCCAGCCAAGAAATCCTGATTATCCTCTCAAATAATCTCTATCCTCTCTCCTCCACAGCCACTAGTTAGTACACATCTGGATGGCTGCTGGCCTCTGTCTTCTCTAATTCCATCCTCATCACTGGTTCTAGATGCTCTAAAAGTCATATTTGATCATGGAGCCTCCCATGCTTAAAAACCATTGGTAGCTCCCCAGGGCCTGTAGAATATGAGGCTGCATTGCTTTTGGGAACCAGGCAGGGTATAGATAAATGAATGAGTGAATGAATAGAAACAAAGAGATGGGGAAGAGGAATTGGGGGTAAGAGAGTTTTATTGAATTCCTGTCATGGGGGAGACCACACACCGTAATCCTGTAAGCTCTACTATGCCCTGTAGTTGAATTCCAATCCACACAAGGGGATAAAAATTGTATTTAAAATCTTTTATTCCTCTATTCATGCCACCCCAGCCAGGCATGCTTCCAATTTCCTTCCTCACTCTCCTTATAGATTCCAAAAGCACTTCACACTGCTTCCCTGAGACCCACATGAGTGAGAAATGAAGTGCCATGTGGTCAGCTCCATGTAGCCTAGCAGACCGCCCCCCAGGGTGTCTTTCTGTAGTTTGTTGGGCGGGTGCAAAATTCTAACCAATTTTCCCTTCTAGCCCTGCCTCGCCTCTTGCTAGAGAGAAGAATGTGATCTTAGAAGGGGAGAAATATTTCCTCTTTTAACACAGTCCCTTGTCTTATACTCACCTTAGAAAATGACCACTTTTTCTGAACACTCACACACAAACACACACACACACAGTGCTTAGCTTCCTATAAAAACTGCTGTTATTGTGTTTTTGTCCTTAAGATCTGCATTTTGGGGGTGGTTGGCCCTTGCTGCTGCACTTGACAGGAGCTGACAAGTAACCACTTGTGGGTGTCACAGATGCTGTGACTGGACTGTCTCAGGGATGAGGTGATGAGAAGCTGGTTTGGTGTTTGTGCACCCAGGCAACCGTCATGTTTACTTGCTGTCTCTTTGGTAGGGTTCCAAACCAGCTGCACCACACCCGTTAACACTGGGCTCCACACTGGCTACTGACGGGTTCTCCTGCCAGTTGTGAGGAATTACTACTTTTCACTTGAGAAATTGTGGTTTCATTGGAGGAGTAGTTTTACAGACACACATCAGAATTTCGCCTGACAAAAATCCTAAATGCCCAACAAGGCGGTGTCCTGGTTGGCTGTGTCCTGCTCCCAATCAGACTGTCTGCTCCTCTGCTTGAGAGGCTGATATATATTGTGTTTATCAACCCATTTGGATCTGTTGAGATCCTACTGTGTGTTTGGCATGGATCTAGACCTCAGGAACCCAAAGATAAATAAGGTATGGTCGGCCAGGAGTGATAACTAGGTGAATAGGTGAATATATTGCAGGGCCATAGGGCTAGAAAAGCAGGCAGAGGTAAAGTGCTGTGGGAGCACAGAGGAGGTGGAGGGCAACTGGGGACAGTTTGTGGAATGGAGGATATTTGAGCTGGGTGTAAAAGGCAAAGAAGAACGTTTGAAGAAGAACAGCACATGCCAGGCACTGTGCTTGGTGCTTTACCTCCATTGACTCATAGGAGTGCTCACAACAGCCCTGTGAGAGGAACTATTATTACCCCCATTTTACAGATGAAGAAGCAGAGGCTTCTGGAGGGTAAGTCACTTGCCTAAGGTCACATACCTAGTAAGTCAAGAAGCTGGGATGTAAGATATTGCCATGTGTGTAGTACACACTCAGTAATCATTAGATATTATTATTTTATTATTATAATTATTAAGCCCAGGGCTACTGCCTCTAAAGCCCATGTCCCTGAGACAGTATTATCATGGCTCCAGCAGCATGTGAAAGAAGCGAATGTCTGAGTCTTACCCTGGATAACTAAGGCATGAGTCCTTTTTGGTGGCAGTCTTAAGGTTCTGAGTCAAAACTTGGAGCCTTGCTAAATTATGAAGAAGGCAGACTTGGTCTTTGGATTCCATAGGTCATAGGAGTGCCCCTGACCCCCTTATGCACTCCTCTTCCTTCAGGCTGCTGCTTCTACTCTTTCCCCATTTCTGAAAAATCTATTTCTTGATAAAGGATCAGACGGTTCAAGTCCAAACCTTAGAACTTGAAACGTGGAAAAAGCCATGGAGATCATTTGGTTTAGATCCTTGATTTTACAGATGCAAAAACTGAGGCTGAATTAATCAAGTTTCTTTTTGCTTCAAGAGACATAACCCAATTTAAACTATCTCAAGTGAAAAACAGAGTTACATTAGCTTTCAGGGGTGGAACTAGCTTCAAGGGCGAAAAACAAATGTCATTAGTTTATTTGTGCTCTCTTTTTAATCTCAGATCTTTTGTCTCTGCTTCGAAATGTGATGTCTTCAATTGTTCCTGGTATAACTGGAATTCTTTTTTTATGGTTGGTAGAGGATATGGCCAGAGAAAACCCCAGGCTACATCATTCCATGTTAGTGATTTCAGATGAAAGAGAGAACTTCTGTCTCCTTGTTTCAGTATATATAAATCCCAGGGAAAGACTCTGATTGGCCCAGCTTGGGTCACATGGCTACTTCTTGGACCAATCACTGTGGCCAACTGGATGTGCTGTGATGATTGATGACCTGGGTCTCATGTTATCCCAGTGTGGGGTAGGGTGGGGATGGCAGGTATTATGGAGAGTGATCTTACCAGAATCATGTGTGCTTTTATAGAGGGAGGAGGGTTGCTCTCACCAGAAGGGCAGTGAGGTAATCAGCCTTCTAGGTTACCAGAGATCACCACTTCCTGATGTCTAGGCCTTCATGTAATCCCCTCCCCTTGAGTGTGAGCTTGACCTAGCGATTCACTTCTAATGAATAGAATATGGCAAAAGTGATGGGATATTCCTTCTGACATTATTTTACTAAAGTCTGTGATTCCCCCTTTTTCCCTTGCTCACTCGGATGAAGCCAGCTCCCATGTTATAAGCTGCCCTGTGGAAAGGCTCATGTGGCAAGAAACTGAGGACCACCTCTGGCCAATAGCCAGTAAGGAACTAAGACCCTCAATCCAATAGCCCACAAGGACCTGAGTCCTGCCAATAACCACTGAGAGAGCTTGGGAGTGGATGTTTCCCACCTGAACCTTGAGTGAGGGCAGCCCTGGCCGACTCCTTGATTGCAGCCTGTGAGAGACCCTGAGCTGGACGATCCAGCTAAGCTACACTCACATTCCTGACCCCTAGGAACTGTGAGGTCATCAATGTACATTGCTTTAAGCTGCTAAGTTTCAGAGTAATTTGTTTTGCAGCAACAGAAAACTTAAACAGGGAGGAAGGACATTCAGCAGACAGAAAAAATACACAGATATCCGCTGCAGAACCTACTAGTACACAAAACACCATCATTGTTCTGGTTTCCGAATGTCCTGAGCTTTCCTTATCAGACTTTCCCTGCCAGCTCTGTCTTCCTGCCTGCCTGTGTTACCCTTTCATTCTTCATAACTTTTATTTCTTTCCATTCTCCTTGCCTTTGTGAGAGCCAGCAGGAAAGGGAAAGGAACAGGGAAGAGACATATGTTGAGAAACTAACAATAATGAGGGCCTACTATGTGTCAAGCACTTTGCAGCCCACTTTCCATGACTCGTCTCATTTAATCATCTCCCCAAACCCCATGAGGCTGGTTTTACTAGTTCTATTTCATAGATAAGAAAATTGAAGCATGGAGAGTTGACATAACTTTCTCAAGATCACTTATCAGGAAAGTGGCAGTGATGGGACACAAGCAAAGCATGTTGGTTCCACTGCAGCACGCTGCCTTCTGGCATGCAGGTAATTGTTCTTACATAATAATAGGTCCACTTGTTCCTGCTGATGGGGCACGGAGCTAACTCCAACATTAGGCCTTCATTCAGAGAGGGCTGACCAGTTTGATTGTACAGCTTTGACAGAATTACTCTGTTCTTTTCTTTCTGTGCCAACAGGTAAATTTCTAACCAGAACTGCTGCCAGCTAAACAAATCCCTTGGGGAAGGAATCCCTTCTTCACTCTCCAAGTCAGATGGCTTCTGTGTTCAGCCAAAGGCTGAATGTGCCAGGGAGGATGCAGTGCCACCTGCTCCCACGGGTGCCTGCAACAGCCCACCCCAGTGGAGAAGGACAACCAGGAATTTTGGGGCCCAGAGAGATTGTCCCAGGCCTACTCACCAAGAAGCGGGAGCCCTCAGCCTTGGCTTCTGCCACAGCAAATGGGGCACATGATGGAGTGGAGGGGTTCTATTTGCAGATATAACTCTGATTCCTTCACCAAGATAGCACCATAAAGCCTCATCAGCTGAACAAGAGAAACCAAGAACAGAGACTAGACTGTAGGCCTAGTTTCAGAGACAGAGAAAAACAATTTCCCTGAAATGCCATTCTGAGCCATGTGAGTCATAGCTGAACTGCCAAGGGAAGCATTTTTAGAACATCACAGAGGGGACAGTCATAGGCCTAAGCCTTTAAAGAACTACATTTTTTTAAACATCAACTGCTTTTTCCCTGGAGGGAGTCCTTCTAATAGGGAGTATAGAAATGGATAATTAATAATTGTGATATTGAGAAAGTGGCCTGAAAAAGGAAAAAAATTACATGGAACCAGCTTCTCATCCAAGACATGCCTCTTCCCTCCCTGCTTTGCTCTGATCTAGGGATGCAGTGATGCTTAGCTCAAGTTTCCAGACCCCAGCTCTCACAGTCCTTACCAACTTACACTTGCATTTCATCATCAGTCTGATTTATAGAGCTGAGAGTCACGTTTTATCATGGAACCACTAACGTGGAAATGTATCACAAATTCTTTTTCCTCCATTTGTATTTTCAATATTCTGTGTTAATTACCATAATCTTTTCCTCATGACAAACACGTGATGTATTTGTGAGTGTACCAGCATTGAGCACATACCTTCTGTGTACCAGTAGCCTAATTAGAAAAATATGGGGGGGAAGGAATTGGATGTATTAGGTTTGAAGGCAGAAATGCCTCCACATTTCTGGACAAGTCACTCATTTTCAGTTTCCACCCTTTCTTTAAGTATTTCTCCCAGGCTCATCTTCCATCTCCACTGCCCCTGAATTCCAAGCTTTTTCTGTCCCTGCTCGTTGGGCTGTTCTGCTGCCTCCTTCAGATTCTCCAAGGTCCCCTCTCTGCTGGGACTATGACCTGCTGAGGCCACATCTTCTCAATACTGTAGCTGACCCCAGAATGGATGAGATACTTTTTGCTCAGCTCCTGCAGCTGGGGATGTTCTTGTCAGGCTCACTTTCCAAGAGTTGCTAATAATGAGAACCGTCGTTGCTCGCTTAGTATACGCTAGGCTTGTGCTAAGCTCTTTATGTACTTTGTTTTCATTAATCCTCACAAGAAGCTTGTCCCTCTGGTCATCCTGCTTTACAAATGCAAACACTGTGGAACAGAGATGTTAAGTAACATGCCCAGAGGCGCAAATCTAGTAGTGGTGCTGGAAGTTGAATGCCGTCAACTGGCTCCAAAGCCCCTATTCTGCACCGTGATGCTATTGGTTGGTTCCAGATCTTAGTCCATTTCCTGAAGGGTCCTTTGGGTCCTAGTTGTTTGGGTCAGGTACAGCTGTATCGTGGGATAAGACAGGTATTCAATAAATTCTATTGAAGAAGCTAGTGTTGAACATCCACTGGGGGTGCAAAGCACTGTTAACTAGCAAACCGGGGGTGTGGGTTTTGGTGTGATGAAGCATGCTAATCTTTCATTGAATGATTGGGAAGGGAATCCTTTTGCTTGCAAGTAGATCTGACCTGCGACAAAATTATGAGGTCTCTGTGTGTCCCATTGTCTGGCACTTCTTGAACTCGGTTCTGTTCTGTCTTCAACTTAGCTGGCTTTTCTTTCTCCTCCACCCTGTATTTTCTCTCTGTGCTCTCCACCCAGCACTTCACTCAGAAATAGGTCACATGCACCCCAGTGCATCTTTATTATAAGCCTTATCTTCAGATTATCCAGGAGTGCATTCTTTAACATTTATTTAGCCACCTGGCTCTGGAGAGGCCGTGATGAGTCATGGTGTCCCCAACTTCACTGAGCTTATACTTTGGTAGGTGAAGGCTGACATGAGTTCGTATAATAAGATACAATGAAATGGGAACTCTTAAGGGGAATACATAATATAAGGTAGGACCCCAAGCTGATTAATAAAAGGCACTGTTATTTTCTGGGGTGATGGAAATATTATAAATCTTGATTGGAATATTGGTTGCATAGGGAATATATATCTTCAAAGCTCATCAAATTGTGCACTGAAGACCTGTACGTTTCTTTGTGTGTAAATATTACCTGAGTAAAACCTGTGTTTTGTTTTTTCTTCTTGCTTTTGTTTTTTGTCTAAGAAATGAAAAAAGAATCATCAGTAAGCAGACACAGAGTCATTCCCAAGTGCCATTTGGTCAGTCATCTAAGAGCCATTCATTCAGCAAATAGTTATTGAGCACCTAATATGTACTAGGACTGTCCTAGAATCCATCAGTGAAGAGACAAACGTCCCTGTCTTCATGAAGCTTACATTTTACCAGGACCCTTTGGGGGCAGAGGAGAGAGAGATTTCCCCTGGTCTCAGCTGGAGTGCCGGGATGCTCTGATTTCAGATGGCCCTGTGATCTATGAAAAAGGGGGATTAGTGAAAAAGACTCACAAAGCAGGAAACAAGAAGTCGTCACAAGCTTCATAGCCTAGAACTTCTCTTTCAGGTGGAGCCCAGAGAAGAGTCTGCAAATCTTCCAGCCCCAACTCCAGAGTCTCCTGGTGACTTTCGGGGGGCAGCATCCACATCACCTCCCACCAGCCACTCCGTGGGCTGAGAAGACAGCGCCTCCACCAGAGGGCCTGGGCTCCCTTCCGACGCATCTGCGAACAGGGCGTGGGCTCTGGCCAAAGCCCCAAACCAGAAGGTGGAAACTTTTGCTGAGCACTGGGAGAGGCGGGGAGGTGTTGGTGTTTTAGAAACCAAACCTATGTCCTTAGAAACACCGCAGAAGGGCTCGGCAGAGCAGCCAGGAGTTGGATGGTGCTGCAGCGAATCACAGAAACTCCAGGGAAGAAGAGGCCATCAGAGAGGGGAGGCAGGCTCTTTTTTTTTGTGGTATGCGGACCTCTCACTGCCTTGGCCTCCCCCGCCGCGGAGCAAAGGCTCCGCACGCGCAGGTCCAGCGGCCATGGCCCACGGGCCCAGCCGCCCCGCGGCATGTGAGACTCTCCCAGACCGGGCACGAACCCGCGTCCCCCGCATCGGCAGGCGGACTCCCAACCACTGCGCCACCAGGGAAGCCCGAGGCAGGCTCTTTTGAAGTCTCAAAATCTTTATTAAATAAAGGATCCAAGAGGCCTTGATCATAGAGCAAAGTTTAATAACGTTATATATAATAAAGGAAAATGAAGCAACAATAGCTATTGTTAGTTAAAAATGACCTAAGTGACGTATAATCTTTGAATTTACAAAGATGGCACAACTTATGCAATAGATCATATTTGCAGTTAGTCTTTTTTTCAGTAGCAACAATAAGATGATTTTACAGGGGTAGATTTGGGGTTGCAGTTTGTGAGACTTGTCATAACATTTCTCAGCTCTCTTTCCAATTTTTGCTCTTCCTATACCTTTTTTTTTTTTTTTTTTGTCATTTAGTTGACCACAGTCACATTGTCTGCTTTCTCTTCCATTTTTGAAAACATATAAAACTTCCAAGTGATACGGGAACTTCATTTGGAAGTTGAATAAGTGAAAAGAATTAAATTCAGAAAGTTTCCTTAAACCTAAAAACATGGAAAACTTCAGCAATGTTACGAAAATGACCAAAATGCCCCAATGACCCGAGGAATAAGCGAGCATCCAAGTTCTTCCCCAGCACATCGGAACCCTTCTCCAGAGGTGGTCTCATCCACTGGTTTGCCCAGCGCAGCATGCTGCACCGCAAGGGGAAAGAAACAGAAGAAAAGTCACAGTTCAGAGAGATCAACAAACTTTTGGAATTTGGAAAGCTGATGTATTTTTGCAGGAATTGTCAAATTTTTCTGTAAAGGTCTGGATAGTAAATGGTTCAGGCATTGTGGGTTACTGTGGGCTCCGTCAAAATTGTTCAACGCTGCCATTATCACAGGAACGCCGCCAAAGACAATATGGGCATGGCTGTGTTCCAATAAAACTTTATTTACAAAAACAGGCATGGGTTGGATTTAACCCACAGGCCGTTTGCCAGTCTCTGGATTATTGGTTCCATGGCAGCAGGCCAGAGACAACTCCAAACAGGAGTTGGGGAAGAAGAGCTGAACAATGGAGTCAGGGACTGCTATGTTCACTAGCATTTCCTTTTCCTTATGGACATGTAGGTGGCCTATATTTTCCCAGCCTCTCTCATAGTTAGGTGGGGCTACGTGACTGAGTTCTGAATGCTAGTGGCATATGAACGGAAATAAAGTCTGCCATTTTCAGGCCTGGATTCTTAACAACATCCCAGGAGATCTCCGTGTTCTCACTTGCTCTTCCCTTATCTGCTGGCTGGGTACAGAGGATCCGGTGGAGAACTCTGAGACTCTGGAAGTAAGATATGCCAAGTGGCAAGAGCACTTGGTAGAAGAAACCTAGGTTTCCAGATAACGGGGTGGAGCACAGCTTCCTTGCCAACACCCTTGAACTTTGACAGGAAGTGGGCATTAAATTTTTATTTTGCAAATCACTGAGAATTGAGGGCCTGTTGATAGAGCAGCCAGGGTTATCTACTGTAATACAGAATCCAAGGATCATGTTACTTTGTGGTACAGCAACTCCCCTCTGAAAACCCAGACATTGAATACAACATGCACTTTTGAACATGTGGTGAGGGTGGGATTGAAATCAGCAGAATTTTTTGAATTTGGGGATTAAAAAAAAACAGTCAGAACCTGAGATCCTGCCCTAACTGCAAATTCAGGAGTCTTTTAAAAGGAGTTTTCAAATGTTTTGTGTAAAATGAATCTATCTGATTTTCATAGAAGCTTTGTGAGCAAGGGTATTCATTAGAGCTCTTCAGTTATGAGAAGCCGAGACCATTTAAGCTAGCATGAGTAAAATTGGGGAATTTATGGTAAAAAGATAAAAGCATTTCCTTAGACTTGAAGATAGGCATAAAGCTCAGCCTCAGGCCAGGCCAGGCCAGGGTTCAGGAACTGGAAATCCGTCAGGATTGTCTCTCAGCTCTGCCTCTCCCAGCAAGCTGCTCTGTTCTTCTGTAGCCCAGCTTCTTCTCTGGCCAGCTTCCTTTCTGGCCAAGCCCAGAAACTAAGGTTTTTCATTTCTTCCTTTCAAAAAATCAACCCATTCATCTGTCGATGGACATTTAGGTTGCTTGCATGTCCTAGCTATTGTAAATAGAGCTGCCATGAACATTGTGGTACATGACTCTTTTTGAATTATGGTTTTCTCAGGGTATATGCCCAGGGGTGGGATTGCTGGGTCATATGGTAGTCCTATTTTTAGTTCTTTAAGGAACCACCATACTGTTCTCCATAGTAGCTGTATCAATTTACATTCCCACCAACAGTGCAAGAGGGTTCCCTTTTTTCCACACCCTCTCCAGCATTTACTGTTTGTAGATTTTTTGATGATGGCCATTCTGACCAGTGTGAGCTGATACCTCACTGTAGTTTTAATTTGCATTTCCTAATGATTAGTGATGTTGAGCATCCTTTCATGTGTTTGTTGTCAGTCTGTATATCTTTGGAGAAATGTCTATTTAGATCTTCTGCCCATTTTTGGATTGGGTTGGTTTTTTTTTTGACATTGAGCTGCATGAGTTGCTTGTATATTTTGGAAATTAATCCTTTGTCAGTTGATTCATTTGCAAATATTTTCTCCCATTCTGAGGGTTGTCTTTTCATCTTGCTTATGGTTTCCTCTGCGGTGCAAAAGCTTTTAAATTTCATTAGGTCCCATTTGTTTATTTTTGTTTTTATTTGCATTACTCTAGGAGGTGGGTCAAAAAGGATCTTGCTGTGATTTATGTCATAGAGTGTTCTGCCTATGTTTTCCTCTAAGAGTTTTATAGTGTCTGGCCTTACATTGACAGATGAATGGATAAAGATGTGGCACATATATACAATGGAATATTACTCAGCCATAAAAAGAAACGAAATTGAGTTATTTGTAGTGAGGTGGGTGGACCTCGAGACTGTCATACAGAGTGAAGTAAGTCAGAAAGAGGAAAACAAATACCGTATTCTAACACATATATATGGAATCTAAAAAAAAAAAAAAGTTCTGATGAACCTAGTGGCAGGACAGGAATAAAGATGCAGACGTAGAGAATGGACTTGAGGACATGGTGGGGGTGGGGAAGGGAAGCTGGGACGAAGTGAGAGAGTAACATTGACATACATACACTACCAAATGTAAAATAGATAGCTAGTGGGAAGCAGCAGCATAGCACAGGGAGATCAGCCCAGTGCTTTGTGACCACCTAGAGGGGTGGGATAGGGAGGGTGGGAGGGAGGCCCAAGAGGGAGGGGATATGGGGACATATGTATACATACAGCTGATTCACTTTGTTATACAGCAGAAACTAACACAACATTGTAAAGCAATTATACTCCAGTAAAAAAATAAAATAAAAAGGTTGGGATGTATTAATAAAAAGAGTAAAGTTAAAAAAAAAAAAAATCAACCCAGACTGAGCCTGAACCTCCTGGTGCTTATTCTGAAATCCCAGGAGAGGAAGTCTGATTGTGCCTGGGTGAGGGTGGTGTCCACTCCCAGTCCAACCAGCTGTGGCCACGGGATATAAACATGGCCCATCCTGGGGCAACTCCCCATGCAGGTAGACAGGGCAGATATGTTTTCCTCTTTTCATACGATTAGACATACAGGCAGGGCAGACGTTCCCACAAGGGAAGTGTGGCACAGAGACGTTAATGACTTTCTGAAAGCCACCCAGACGCCTCAGCAGGGCTGGTACCACAGCCACCCTTTCTCTTCATCCCATTGTTCCATCTCTCACCACAGGTATCCTGCTTTCCACACAAATTAGTAATGCCTTTTGATATTTAACAAAAGTATAGCCTTCTCCAAAAGCAGGTCTTGCTTTCCCTACTGCCCTGCCAAAGCTTTTGCTTGGTTTGTCATGACAAGCAGGAATAGGGTGTGGGAGAAAGAGGCAGGAGGGCCACGGGTTTCAGCACTGCAAGGTGCTTTGTAGACTAAAACGTTTGGAGAGCCTCTGGTATAACTCACCTTCTGGACTCTAGACTGAAAATTACCTAAGTAGTATGATTAGTACTGTTTGTACTATAGTACTAAATAATACAATTAAAAATTTAAAAGAATTGTACAAGTATTAATAAACCAAAAGTTCTGGTGGACAGGAATCTTATCTCTCAGTACCAACCTAGCACAGGCCTTGATACCTAGTAGTTACTCAATACCTATTTGTTGAAAGATTGAATGTATTTATGTTTCCTGAAGAAAAATTAATTTAAAAAAAGAAAGAAAAGAAAAATTAGAACGTACTGAGCAGCAAAAGGAAGACAATAAAATTTACACATAATCCCACAACTACCTCTTGAAATGTGTCCTTCATACATTTTTACAAAAATAAGATTTTATGGTACATACTATTTTGTTTGTTTCCTTCCTTCCTCTCCCTCTCCCCCCACCTTTCTTTTCTCCTTTCTTTCATTTTACAGTATTTTGGGGCATCACTTGTAGTGGCAGCCTAGGTAAGATTCATCTTATGATCACACTTATTTATTGAAGCTGCTCTCCTTTAAGTTGTTTCCAGCTTTTTCCCTATTCTAAACAGGCTGTAACGTATTCCCTGGCACCTCAATCTTTAGGCATATCTTAGACTGTTTCCTTGGGGTAAGTTCCTGGAAGTGGAATTCCCAGCTCAAATGGCAGATGCACTTTTGATGCTTTTGATACTTTTTGCCAAATGTCTTGCCAACCAGGCTCTCCAATGCACGCTTCTCCTAGCGCTGTTTGAGAGTGTCTCTTTTTAAAGGTCTGATTTTTAAGAAGTGTTCTCTTCTGCTTTATCAAATGCTTTTAGGAAGCCTGTCTGTTCTTCCTGTCCAGGTGAGACTCCTGACTGGAAAGACTGGCCCGGGCATCTTGGTGCTTCAGGAGGCTGTGTGCTGGCAAGTCCGTGGGAAGCTTGTCAGGAGGGCTTTAATCTGGAACAGCCTCTTGGCCCATCAGCTGCCCTTTGCATTTCAGAAAAGGAACAGAAGAAAGGAAGTCTCAGTGTCCACACTCTCTGAAGCTTACAAAGTGTTGTTTGACAAGCAGAGAGATTTCTTTTTACAGTGTTTTCAGCAGAAATTGAACCCTTTTGAGACCAGAGGCCACAGGATACTATGGCTACAGGTATTTCTCGTTGATCAAGTGAGTGTAGCGTGAGTCCGAGGACCACACAAGGCTGCCACCTGGCTCCTTCCCACCTGGGAATGGAGGTGAGCCTGAGTCCTGCTTGGGCCAAAGCCCTAGATGACCAGGCTCATCACCAATGACCTGAGAATCACCAATGAACTGAGAGCCAGAATGTGTTACGCCTGATGACAAAGCCTACATCTTTAAAAATAATTTTTTAACATCTTTATTGGAGTATAATTGCTTTACAATGGTGTGTTAGTTTCTGCTTTATAACAAAATGAATCAGCTATACATAAACATATATCCCCATATCTCCTCCCTCTTGTGTCTCCCTCCCACCCTCCCTATCCCACCCCTCTAGGTGGACACAAAGCACCGAGCTGATCTCCCTGTGCTGTGTGTCTGCTTCCCACTAGCTATCTGTTTTACGTTTGGTAGTATATATAAGTCCATGCCACTCTCTTACTTCGTCCCAGCTTATCCTTCCCCCGCCCTGTGTCCTCAAGTCCATTCTCTATGTCTGCGTCTTTATTCCTGTCCTGCCCCTAGGTTCTTCAGAACCTTTTTTTTTTTTTAGATTCCATATATATATGTGTTAGCATACGGTATTTGTTTTTCTCTTTCTGACTTGCTTCACTCTGTATGACAGTCTCTAGGTCCACCCACCTCACTACAAATAACTCAATTTCGTTTCTTTTTATGGTCAAAGCCTACATCTTAATGCACACTCACACTGAGGATAATTTAATCATCACAGTGACCAAAATCAAGGCCACAGAAACAGTTCATAACATGTATGAGGTGTCCTAGGTCACACAGCTAGAAACTGGCAGTTTCAAAAGGGGGAATCAGTCTCCTGAACCTTTGTTGTTTGGCTTTGCCACTGCCCTGTGCTGAATATGCTCATCCTCTCTATCCCTGATTACACCATCTTCAACAGAACCAACTCCAGAATGAGAACGCTAGGTCCATTTATTGAGTGCTTACTGCCAGGGTGACTGGTGACTTTCTAAACAATGGAGGCTCCATCAGCCTGGATCTTTGAATGAAGATGATGCAGAGCCCAACACTCTCCACCGACCTGAGAGAGACATGTAGTGATGAGCATGATGTAAACCTTTGTGTTTTCAGTCACTAAAACTCAAGGGCTGTTTATGGCTGCAGCACACGGTCTAAAGTGAAGAGGGCCGGGGGAGTGGGTGCGCTGCGATGGAGAGAAAGTTCCCTAGCAGCAGAGCCAAGCCAGGTTCCGCTTGGCCTTGGTGTCTACTACTACCCACAACTCCCACATTAAATTACTGGTCTGTTATTGGAAGGAGGACGCTCATCCTCTTGGGCGTGTGGTGGTGAAGAGGAGGCCAGAAACTGGAAGGTCTGACTGTGAGGACAAGAGTCTATCTCGCAGAACCATGCGTGCCCCAATAGCAGGTATGTGGCACTGCAGAACTCAGTGCCCTCTCTCTGTTCTCCTCAGCCTTCGTGATGGTCACAGATGCCGCAGGCTTGACTCTGCAGTTCAGCCTCAGTTCAGCTTCCTGCCCGCCAGGGAGCCAAATACATGCACTGTCCCTCCTCCACATGGACTGTTCAGGTACCTGCTTCAGCGTATGAGTGCGATCCCAATACATTTAGGGGAACTTGGGGTCCAGCATCCTCATCCTCCTTATTGTCCCCACTCCATTCCTCTCATGGTCCATATTCCCATTTGCTGACCTAATATAGAGGCCCTTAGGGACTCTTGCCCTTCCCCATTTCATAGGGATGAGCAGTCCTCTGCAAGGTGGAGAATCTCAGGACCCATGGGTGAGTCATCCCTGCAAGCCAATGGCTGTTGGGAGTGTGGGTGGTGGGCATGCCTGGCAAAGTTGGCCTTTGGCACCTGTCTTTGGATAACCATGTCATTCTTAGATACCACAGATGATCAATTTATCTCTATTCACTTAAAACATACTTTCTGCTGGAAACAGCTCTATGGATCTGAACTGCCTGCAATTCTTCCGTCAGACTACTGTATTTGCATACAGCCTCCCAAGGTCACCAGACAGTACTTCATCTCAGCCCTTCTCTTTTTTGGGCATCTAACTAAATTGAATAGGCCCTTCTCTATTTCTGCATCTTTTTTCCTTATGCTTGAAGCAAAATTCAATTTCTTGGAAGGTTGCCTTCATTATCCTCCCTAAACTGGGATAATCCCTGGAAAACACGTGAAGTATCTGGAGTGCCCAGCTCCCTGCCTTTCAGTGCCTCTCCAGCAGCCTCAGAAACTCCCCTCTCACCTCTACTTCTCATGCTGCCTTCTCCTGCTCCTGGTTTTTCTCCTGCAGAGTCCTGGCCTAGGAAGCAGGATTCTGGCAAACTGTGATTTTAAGCAGTTGACTTCATCTCCCTGGGCCTTAGTTTTCTAAAATGGCAATATCGGATCACTTTAAGAATGATCTATGCCTGCTGTCAGTTCCCTCTCTCACCTCAGAACCATCCTTCCAAGTCCCAATCCTGCAGGGTGAATATGCTGTCCTTCCAGACATTTTCTTTGAATTCTTCCCAGGTGCCTTCTAGAGGGAGGGCCGCGTCTCCAGAGTGACTCTCCTGGTGGGAACAGCACACCCTGCATCAGGTGGGTGAGTGATGTTGTGGAGCCTGACTTTGTGGTGTCCACCACTCATTGCAAACAAGCAGCTGCCCAGAACTTGCTAGTCTCAGTGGTGCTCTCCTGGTATAGACACCCCACTTGTACAACTTCATGCATAAGTAGAAGTTTTCCCTCTTTTAGGCCATGGGTGGAGTGGGCTGGACCTTGATCCTATTGCAGTGTGAACACAGATCAACTTTCTCTTTAACTTTCATGGTGGTGTCTCATATACAGAGTTGTTCATAAAAGCCTGTTCAGAGCACTCCATCCTACCCTTCTGACCTAAAAAATGTCCAGTGTTCTGTTCCTTGCTTAACCAGGGAGTTACTTTTTCTGGGAAAGAGAAAATCTGGCCCCTTTCTCCTCTAGAGCCCTGGGTGGTTTGTCATAGGTTCTAGAATGGCTTCAGAATAGAAGTGTGCTCTTTGGGTTAAAGATGGAAGCCATTCAGGTGAATGGAAGGCAGTCTGAACCCCGGCGAATGCAAACCGTCTCATAGTCTCACATTTGCAAATGGCTGAACGTCTACCCAGAAAGTAGGATGTGACAGCCTGGTTGAATAATCAAAGCAGGAGCCTGCCCAGTGAGGAAAACCGTAAAAAATGTAAATGAACAACCCCCCTCCCCACAAAACACCATAACAAACAAAAAACAAAACAAAACCTAGAAAACCCAAACAACAACAATAACAAGACGGGATGATTAGTAAGGCTCTCAGGATTCCCCAGAATCACAGCCGAGCAAGCTCATTCAGGCCTAAGTGGTTGTTTTGCCTCTAGCAGTAGCTGCTGGTGACCCTCCCTTCCTGAACTGATTCCTGCCCAGTGTCCTCGGAGATCCCTGCTCAGGATCCCAGCAAGCAGTGAAGAGCAAAGCCACACCGTGGACAAGCCCCCTGAGTGCTCTGGACTTGTTTTTCTCATCGGCAACAAGAGAACCTTGCCAGCTCCACTATTCAGGTAGCCTCAGAACTGCTACGCTGAGGTCCAGAGTATAAAACATCAGGTGAGGGAGACGTCACTCTGATGTAGTTCTAACAGCAACCATTTATGGAGCTCTTATTACACACCGGGCACTCTGCCTTATGAACCTTCTTTTGCTTAATTCTTACGAGTGTCTTGCAAAGAAGATTTGTGCAACCCCATGTTACAGAAGAGAAAAATGAGGGTCAGACTTGTCAAAACTTATACAAAGAGATCATAGAGCTGGTAAGTGGTGGGATCTTAGAGCTGGTAAGGCCCTTCTGTCTGTCCTAATGCTCTTTCCCTTTGCACAGTACCTCTGAGTAAAGAGAAATTGATTCCCCTCAAGAATGTTTCCAGATACAAAGAAGGCACTCATTATGGAGCCCCAACCAAGCCTTCAGATGACTGCAGCGCTGGCAGGTAGTTTAACTGTCACATCGTGAGAGACCCTGAGTTAGAAACACCCAGTAAAGCTGCTCCTAGATTCCTGACCAGCAGAAACTGTATGAGATAATCATTGTCCATTGTTGTTTTAAGCCTATAAATTTTGGGATAATTTGTTGCCCAGCAGTAGATAACGAATACTGCATCTGTCTACTATTCATTCATCTGACAGACATCCATTCATTATTTATGGTGACAAGCCCCAACCTACGTGCTTGGGATGCAGTAGTGAACACGATCAGTATGGTACCTGCCCTGACGGAAATGATCATTTGGCAGGAGAGATGAACATTAAGCAAGGAGACAAACAGGTAAAAGAACATTGAGAGCCAGGAGGCATCTTCTTTAAAATTAAGTTGTTGGGGAAGTTGCAGAGGAAACATTAAACCTGAGTCTTGAAGATAGAAAGAGCCAGAAGGTTCTGGCATTTTCCTCCCCACCCGTCTTGATGTCCTCACTTTTTGGCTGCCTTGAGTTCTTCTGGAAAATGACACAGGGTGTTAAAGAAACTAGAAATTGAAATGATAGAGAATTCTTATTTCTCTTAGGGGCAGAGTCTCCCCTGTGGAGGAAATGACCTTTGCTGGATGAATGCTTTAAAAATCCCCCTGGGAGAGCTGGTACAGGTCAAGTAGCTCTGCATAGGAAGGGAATTAAGGAGATTTAAGAAGCAGCCAAGGAGAGGGTTGGAGAAGGCTACAAGCTAAAGAAGAATTTGGGGAGAAAAAATATCTAACAGGGATTTTTATTCCTTTGTTTCTCAAGTAATGTGCGGTAAAATGCTCTTCCTCCCAGTAAAATCTCTTGCTTTCTGATGCTTTCTGGAGTAGGTTGGCTTTTTGAAGATAAGACAAAGGAGAATATGCCTTCCTTCAAGACTGACTTCCGGTGAACCCAAGGCTGTTCACAGGAGACCAGCCACTTACAGGTTAAACAAACACATAAACACAGTGGTGTTAATCATAAAAAGAAAAAATGCTTCTGATCATCACTGCAGTTCCGAAATGGACAGCTGTGCCCCTGACGCTCCTCAGTGGCATCAGTGTCACTGCTGACAACTGTACAGAGGTTGCTGAAGGCTGAGGCCCAGGCAGGTGCTGCAGCAGCTGTCAACGCTGCTGGCATCTGGCACCATGCCTGGCACTTAGGAGAAGCTCAGGAAATGTTGGCTGAATGGGTGACTGAATGCTGCCTGCGCTGCCGCTGCCTTGTCCTTCAATGCTCCAGGGAGTGGGGTTCACGGGGTGCAGGGTGTGTATTATAGCCCCTTGTTCTGAGATTCAGGAATGCCTCCATTGAGATTCAGGAATGCCTCCATTGAGCTGGGACAATGTCAGTGACAACACAGAAATGACCACAGAGCTGCCACTTTCTTCTGAAGCTTGCCTGTCTTCTTGAAACAAACCACCTTGTGGACATTTTTTTCCCCTGGGGTGAGTTCTTTCCCAAGGGCACCTTGCTCTCTTCTATGAATAGGCCTCCACTACTCTACTAGCCTTGAGGAGGTGCCTAGACTTTCCTGAATTTGAGGGTGAACATGGCTTAGGTTCAAACAGGAACTTCTGCTACCTACAATATTCCCTGAAGATCTAGACCACACATAAGCCCAACAGGGCCTGATGTTCTAGACCTGAACTGTCCAATATGGTAGCCATGAGCTACATGTGGCTCTTTAAAGTTGTTAATGAAAATTAAATAAAATTTAAAATTCAGTTCCTCAGTGGCACTAGCCACATGTGAAGTGCTTCATAGCCCATATTGGACAGTACAGATTATAGATAGAACCTCTCCAACACCACAGTTTTATTCAACAGACCTGTGTCTAGAGCCAGAGCTCATAAAATGGATTCTGCTATCAAAGAACTGACCATTATGTATAAACAAGAAAACTATTCACTAGGGATAAACAGAAGTCTGTCTCACTCATGGGTTAGGCACAAAAGTCAGCATATAAGGCAAAAATGGCTTCATGTCAAATTTTCCCTTGAAAAATCCCTTAGGAAAATGTCACTTTGGAGACAAGCTCTCAGTAAATTCAAGACTGCAGTACTTCATCCAGCGTTGGAGCAGAAGAAGGATCTGATTTGTAGTTAGGAGCAATGCACAAGAAAGATCAATGGTATCTGTGAACACGGGTGTGACACCGCAGGGAGCTAGCCTTCAGCTGTGAGAGACCCAGAAGCACCTGAAGGCACATCTGAATCACATCTGCATTCTCAGGCTCTCTGCTACTTCCATGGGATGGCAGGTGGAATTGCCCATAGCATTTAAGGGTCCTCTCTCTCCCTCTCTCTCTCTCTCTCTCTCTCTCTATATATATATATATATATAATATATTATTAATATAAATGTATATAAAATATATATTTATATATATATATGGTGTTTTTTGTTTTATGCTTTGGTGCCAAATGTGTAGAGGTGAAGTTGAGTACGTTAAACGTATTTACAATACGATTTCCCCACACACATTCCATGAGGCCGTCCGTTCTTTGCTGGGGGCTTGGTTAAAGGAAGGGACTCCCCTCCACCAGAGACCCATGTGTTTTGTAATTAAAGAACACCAGGTTTCTCCTTGAACTCTTTCTTTGGGAGGCCAGAATTTCAACTACATCACTGAGCTTTGGAAAACACAACACTGGCCCTCAGATCAAACCTGAAGTTGTTCTATATACTGGGGTGTTTGGGGGCAACACAGAGGGCAAGGGGCATTCAGGCCCTTGGAAGCCCAGCTAAAATCCTTTAGACCCAGATGCCCTCCTGGGTCACCCCAGCGAGCGGCAATCTCTGTCCCTGGGAACTCCTGTAAGGTGCAATGTTCTGCCCGCTTGGTCTGGTCCTATATATTGACAGTCATCTTTATGTATATTTTATACATACAACTGTCTTTCCAGTTTGATCATAAATTCTTCAAGGGCAGATGGCATAGGTCTTTTATCTCTTTTTATAACCCACAGTGTCTAACACGGTGCCTTCATATAAAAGTGCTCCATTCCTATGTAGCTTCATTAGCAACAGTTATGAGTGATTCTCTCAGGATATGAACTAACTCTATAGACATGCTTTAAGAGTACCAAGTACATGAAAAGGCCAGTATTTGCCCTTTCAACTTAGGAAGCTGAATTTTTAAAATCATTTACTTAATTTTGAAGTTGAGGATTGCAAGGGGGTTCCCAAGTCAGGAATTTACATCATTTGCAAAAGCAAAGAGAATGTTAGTTGCCTTAAAAAACCCCAAACGGTGAGGTAACCTCAATATATGACATTAATCAAAGCCTTACCAAAAAAGCAGATCTGTTTCTAACCTTCTCAAAGAAAGAGACTGTGGTCTTGTATGTGGTTTTTTGTTTTGTTTTTTTCATTTGAGGATTTAAAAAATGCGGGATAAATGAATGATTAATTAGAATCTTAGAGTAACAGACCACACAACTCCAGGAAGATTCTCATTTAAAAAAATTATTTCTTTTCAGTAATTTCTCATCATGTTGTGCATATCTTCCTTGTTCACCTTTTAACAACATTAAAAATCATTTTATGCTGAACTAAATATCGTTTTTATTGCATTAGGAGAAACCCATGCTTTCTAATGTTGGAACAGCTGTAATAATTCAGAGTAAAAAATCTCTGAGTACGTTTTACAAACATCATTCTAAATATTGCCTAATACACTGCTAATTTTGGCTAGATTTTAAATAAAATAGGCTTCAATGAAATTATATGAAAAGCATGTTCCAATGGATTAGACACAGTCTCAAGGATTAACTCTTTTAATGCTGTTTCATTACAAAATCATGGAACAGTATTGTAGAAATTGGTATCATGATTATTTTAACTTTGGCCTTATCAGCTGTAAGAAATGTTTTACTCCGTTGTCACCTATGGCTCTCCAAACACAGCGTCACAAGTTTCATTATTTCCATTTCCCACAGGAGGCAAATTAAGACTGGAGATTTAAAGTGCGCACCTGGGACTTCCCTGGTCGCGCAGTGGTTAAGAATCCGCCTGCTAATGCAGGGGACACGGGTTTGAGCCCTGGTCCGGAAGGTCTCACATGCCGCGGAGCAACGAAGCCCATGCGCCACAACTCCTGAGTCTGCACGCCACAACTATTGAGCCCGCACGCCTAGAGCCCGTGCTCTGCAACAAGAGAAGCCACCGCAATGAGAAGCCTACGCACCGAAACCAAGAGTAGCCTCTGCTCAACACAACTAGAGAGAGCCCGTGCGCAGCAACGACGACCCGACGCAGCCAAAAATAAATAAATAAAATTTATAAACAAAAAAAAATAAAGTGCCTGCCTGAACGCACACAACAAATCCCTGAGGCCCAGGTGCCTCTTCCTTCTCACCTTATCACAGCCTCACTGCTTCTCTTCTTCCCCTTTCAAGACCAACTGTTCAGGTAAGCTTTGATTGCTTGCATCTGTCTTTTTAGAATTAATGACGGAATACTGACAAAAAGGGAGGTGCTGGAGTTACTGACAAATGTTTATTATTGTTCTTACTCATGAAAGCTTGGAAGGTCCCCAAAACCCCATATCATCCCCAAGGCCTGTGGCTGGCTTGCCACTTCCCGGAGCCCATTATTTAGAACTGTCTGTGTTGTCCTATCAAACAACGATGCCTCCTTACCTTCTGTGTTTGCTCACCTAGTCACCATCTTTCCCTGGGAGATGGAAGTATATATCCAAGCAAGAGAAATGGTCAACAGCTATTTCTTCCCCTTCTCTCTCTCTCGGTTGAATATTGCTTCGGCACCTTGTATATACCCATTTAAATTCATTATGAAATATATGCC
The DNA here is from genome assembly GCF_003676395.1 of Aethalodelphis obliquidens. Taxonomy (NCBI): domain Eukaryota; kingdom Metazoa; phylum Chordata; class Mammalia; order Artiodactyla; family Delphinidae; genus Aethalodelphis; species Aethalodelphis obliquidens. The sequence goes on along the minus strand of NW_020837984.1, from coordinate 9,687,283 downwards.
TTGCAAGACAGTTCTTTGCCTTTTGCAGGAGACTTTTTCTTTTTTAGGAAAAAATCATCGTGAAATTAACATGGTGATTAGGAAGCAAGTTAGGCATGCAGTACCTTGTACAAACTCAGCTGCATTTAGTGAAAGGAAGACTTGAAATTCATTTCCAAAATGCTGTGAAAAGCTCATTTGGGCCATTACCACTTGCCCTCTGCCCTCTTCACAAGTTATAAGCCACCTTGTGTATGTGCCTTGCAGAATGTTTGGGAACCACCGTGGTGATTCTGCAAACGAATAATTAATTGAAATGCTTACGAACCTTAATCTTTCTCAGAGAATCCACTACTTACAATAGGTGTCAGGGTTCTGCTGAGGTCCTAAACCAACCCCAATGAGGAGGATTCTTTACAAAACTCGACTGAAAGGCACTTCCTTTTACTACAGTGTTTGTATTGAGGTAGGGGCAGGAGTGAGGAGAGGTTACATCAGGGGTGAAGACACTTAGTAGTAAAGTTATAATGAAAGTTGCATGATTGTCTTTTGGCAGAGCAGGATGCCCCAGTGTTGAAATGAAATTCCCACAGGAAGATATCCACCGATCAGAATCCCACAGCCTGGCACAATTCAAGTTTGATTCAGTGAATGTTTTTGGAATTCCCAAAGTCAGAGCTGCTTAATTTGGGATCTGGGACCACCAACACCATACAGGGTATTTCTTAAAAATACAAACTCCTGAGACCTTCTCCAGACCTACTGAAACATAATTTCCCTGGGTGAGATTGGACTTCTACTCCTGGGTGATTCTTAAGCACACTAAAGTTTAAAAGCACCAGAGTCTGTTTTACTCACTGATGTATCCAAGTACCTAGAATGGCAATTGACAGAGCTCAATAAACACCTGCTGAATGAATGAAGGTCCTAAGTGTTTGTGGCACTCGGAGGCTCCAGTTATACATGTCTTCCAGACTGTCTAATTCAAAATGCTGTCATAGGACAAGTATAATGTTATATCCCACAGGGGCGGGGGAAGCCCTCCTATCTCTGCCCAACAGTCTAAGCAAATTGTCCCCACTTTGACAGGACTTTCCCTGCCTATACTTCACCGCAAAAGCTGTGACAAAGACTGGCCTCACAGCTTTGCTTCCTTAAAAAATAAAAATGAAAAAAAAATAAAGGAAAGGATTAATAAAACCAACTAAGGTATAAGTAGGTACCCTAAATCCAGCGTATTGAGTAAATTATCTCCGCTAAACCACCCATAACTGAAGCTAGGCAAAATTCTATAAGCCAGTTTTATTTGTAGTCAAAATAGCTAAGGGATCAAGTTTCCTTCCTAATCATTCAAACCACAGGAAAGAGAAGGCAAGAGAAATGCAATCTTGCTTTTGTATATACACTGTTCTAATAAGACCATATTAATGATTTATTAAGAACCGACTGCATCCTTAACAGGTGAATGAATAAAGAAACTGGTACATCCACACAATGGAATACTACTCAGCAACAAAAAGGAAAAACTTGATACACACAACGTGAATCTCAAATGCATTACGCAAGAAGCCAATCTTCAAGGATTATATATGGTATAATTCTCTTCAAATGACATTCAGGAAAAGGCAAAACTACAGGCAGGTGGAATGGGTCAGTGGTTGCCTGATTAGTGCTAGGAGTGGGGGGCAAGTTTAACTACAAAGGGGTAGCCCAAGGGAATTTTTGGGGGGTGATGGAAGGATTCTACATCCTGATCGAGGTGATTGTTACGTGAATCTATGCATGTGTTAAAACTCCTAAAACTGCACACCAAGAAAAATGTGAATTTACTGTATGCAAATTATATTTTAAAAGAACCCATTGCACACACAACATGAACTCATTAGGTCTCTGAGGGCCCTCAGACACTTTCCTTCCCTTGATCAGTTTATTAATGTTGGCAACACACAAACAAGTGGTCTTGGAGTGTGTGCGTGAAAGTGAGGGAGGATTGCTCTACCATACGGTCCATGCTAAGTACATTACACCCCGTGCCAAATTTAGCACCTTATAAACTGCAAACCCTTTTGTAGAAAATTCCTTTATTATAGTGCAAATAACTTTCAGCAGTGACATAATAATGTAAGAACACATTTAGCAACATTTTACACCACGCAGTAAATAAGAAAGTGTTTCTTCGAAAATATGTCATCATAGGAACATTATTTCTACATTAATAATGTAGCTGGAAAATGCCAAGGCTGTTTCTCTCAAGGCAACAGGGCTCCCTCCCTCTTTTTGGATATTTGCTTTTTAATACAAATGAAAGGACTTGCCATTTTAACAAATCACCAATAATTCTAAGAGTCATCTCTTAGGAGGTTTTGAACTGAGGTTGGCAAGATATGAAATGGGGTTTCAAATTAAAAAAAAAAAAAATTAAGACAATTCTGGGATAGCCCAGAAAGTAGAAGTCACTTCTATTAACTTTTAAGTAGATATATACATTCACTCCAATTTTGATGCAGAAATGAACAGATTGTCTAAAGCCTGCCTATTATTCCCCCAGAGCCTGATTGTTATCTATGTTCCTTGGTTTTGGTCATATTGCAAAATTAGGGCTCTGGTCAGAAATAACACCTTACGTACCCAAATGCTTTCCTGTGAAGCTTAAAATTGCACTTTGCATCCTGAATTCCCACCTTAGACCTCGCATGCTGATGAGAGGATGTGAACATTGTTTCCAGTTTACAGCTAATGATTAGTACAGCTGGATTAGCCCCTTGCTAATTTAACTATACCTGAATCAAATCATCACATCATTTAGATTAATTCCAGTAGGCTTAACCAAGAGGTTCCCCATACAGAAATGAAGGGTTAACAGTGAATCTTTACACTAGGCTGCCTAAGGGCTTGGCTGCTAACCAGTTAGCTGATAGGTAGAGAGAACAGTGTCAGTTCCAAACAGTTACACTCCCAACTCCTCTAGTTTCCGCTGAATTATGCAGTGGGTGGGAATGGATGGCCACTCAAAGGAAACCTCCTGTGGGGGTCTTCCACCATAAGGAGAATCAAAACCCCTACCAATATATTTCAGGGTACCCTCTAAGTCTCTCTACAAACACACATCAAAACCTAGTGGCTCTACAAGTTAATCACAGGCTCAAAAATAGCCGGAGCCACAGAACAGCCCTCCTGGCTGAATATGGCTGCTTAACTCAGCTGGTACATACAGCTTTTCAATACTCAGCCAGCCTTGCTGGATAAAGCATCTTCTTATATAACACAGTGAAACTGTGCTAAACAGTTTAAAAGTTGAGAAGAATCCAAATATATCACCTCTAAAAAATTCATGATTTTAGTTTGCTTTTTCTTAGACTTTGGTACCGAAACACTGTCTACATTCTCGACACATGAATATGACATGGTCACTTCAGTGCCTCTGCATGTTGTGTAAAGAAACTCAAAAGCAAAGCAGGAGAAGGACGTGTCGTAACAAGACACAGTATGCTCTACAGACAAAACCTAAATTATATATAAATACACACCCCACCCCAGCACCCCCTCTTCTCCCCACCAGCTGACCAAAGCAATGCCAAGGGTCCTTCTCTCCAGGGCCAGTAGAGTTTGTGAAATCCAGCACCCAGGACTCCAACCATCCCTTGCTGTGTGGTGACATCTTATCACTGCAGGCTTCTCCTAGAGACTCCCTGCTGTCTAACCAGTTCCACAAGTACAGGGAAACACCTAAAGCTTAATTGGGAGCATTCACACTATTGGCTGGACTCAAAGACCTAGAGTCCTGGGAGTTAATTTTTCAGATAAACTAACTGGATCATTTCCTAATTTGGATCCTGTCTTATCCTAATATCTCAGCAGAGCCAACACAGTAGGAAGCACCCTCTACTCCGAAGCTCCAAAGGCATTGCTTAGGGATATCAGTGAGGGTCACATAATAAAAGTGATACAATGAGCTAACAGCTTAAGTTGATATAAATTATTTCCGGGTAAGTTATTTGGGGCCATTTGCTTCTGCTTTCCATTGCATTCCAGAATCATTTTCATACTGTACTTTCAAAAGTTTATATAATAGTCATTTAAAAATTGTCTATGCAATCACTTCTTACGTGTTTTCAATTAGCTTAATAACAACTTAATGAGCTATTATGTAGGTCTAGGGAAAAGTAGTTAGTCTTAAGGAAGCCAATACTGTGCTACTTCACAGTAAGGAGAAAAAGCAATGTAAATAATCATCAATAACTTGAAAAGCAGTCTTACGAAACGTTGCAAAGCTTTCCCTAAAGCACTTACAGCAATTTATATCAAGATATCCTAAGTTTAGGGGTACGGAGGATAAGACTCAACTCTTTAAGGTAGAAATTCACCTTTATCATGATAGAATAGGTAATTTTCCCCCCAGACCTAAGATAATTGTACATTCAAAAGTTCATAACTTGCTGTTCTTGAGACATTAATCATTCTCTCATACACTGAGTAGAAATAAATAACTACAAGAAAGCTTTAAAAATCTGAATTAACATTATGCTGTGCAACAAAACAAAACAAAACAAACCTTGAACAACCTACATTCTATGTTAAATACCCTGACTAAAATGTCGGTTGTGCTACACAATTCCACTTCAGTGCAGAAATGAGTTGACTTCTGTGTACCGTCTTTGTTGTTGTTGTTTTAAGTCTTTAGCACTTTTGTTCTAAACATCAGCTTGAAACGATGAATAACTTACTACCAAATCACAAATCCAGTTCAGTTTAGTCTGAATAAAATCCAGCGTAAGTGTATTACTTTGTTCTGGAAATAATGGCTCGGTGTCTTTGTTCCGACAGCTTCCTAAGGGCAAACCACCGTTGAAGTCATTTTGGGTTTAAACCACACAGAAAGAAGAGACGGTGAAGTTTCCCTTTTCGTTTTTGTTTTCTTTTTAAGTCTTCAGATCTTGCTAGGACACTTCTTCCAGACCAACAGTCATACAGTTGTGGCACCTGATGCTATCTGAAACAGACGTGGTTTAAACAACGTCAGCCAAGCTTCGTGATCTGGAGGTCCCCGTTTATCTTTATGGTGTCGATTGCAGATAACGTTTGAATGCGGTGGTAAAAATCAAAAAGTTGGTGTCCATCCACAAACACTCTGAAACGTGGGTGCTCACAAAGGATTTCCACCTGGAAGAAACAAAATAATAACCTCAGTTCATAATTTCAATGAACCCTGCTGGGGAAAATGAACAAACAGTACTGCATTTTGGAGAAAGGCAACATCCTCAGTGGTTCTCAAACACGGGAGTGCACTGGGATCATACAGAAGGCGTGTTAGAACACAGACTGCTGGACTCCACCCACCAAAATTTCCATTTAGTAGGGCTAGGGTAAGGTCTAAGAATGTGCTTTTCCATCAAGTTCCAAGATGATGCTGGTGTTGCTAGAATAAGGAACACACTTTATGAAGCATTGCTCTACACTATTCAATGTCCTTTAAAGATTTAAAATTGCTTTACTCTTTCTCCCTTCTCCTTGCATGCCAGAAAGTGATGGAAAGTGGCAGAGATTTATTTATACGGCACTTAATGTCTCCATCCTCATCCCCTGAACAATTCTATCCCACCTTCAGAGAAGCCCCTCGCAAAGCAGAACTGGTACCCATTAGTAGCATGTAATAATAGTCTAGACACCCCTAAACACTAAGCAGAGAGAAGGTTACACAGTAATTACCATTCGACCAAGGATGTGTAATTAATAAGGCTTTGCTAAGCCAAACAGAAATACTGATTCCACATGGTAAAAGCTTTTTCTTCCTCCTTTTTTGAAACTTAAGTAATTCACCATAGAGTTTAATCATTAGTTCTGTGCTATGTATTTATTAAAAGCATTTGTATTCATCATGCAAGGAGAGACTCCGTATATGATATTAGTCACATTTAATTCATATTATTACTAAAATTATTATCACCAAGAAGGGGTGATTTCATTTCACCCCTTCACCCCTAGTGTTGGGGAGCACTATTCCTCCTGGCAGAAGCTTTGGTTACTCACACTCACGAGCTCTGCATTAAGATTCACCAGTAAGAAACTGACACAGTTCAGGGGAGCCTCAGGGTCATTACCATTCTAGAGAAGGGTAGGGGTGTCTTCCCCAGGCTACAATTAGAAGGGCAATTAGTCTCTATTCTATCATTGATGTGACAATCACGGATTCTTGCTTTCCCCCCAGACTGTAAGATGGGAAGAAAAAGTATGACTTATTCACAGGCCCCTGTAAATTTTTAGATGAGGAGCAACAGGTTAAGGGTAGTTCTGCTTTGTTAGGTGTTTATGCAACAGGGAGCTTTTAACTGGGTTGTCATTATTGTGATGTATGTTAACAAGGTGTAATGTAGACACTTCATCACCAGGTCTGACACATCAGTAAATTCTTTCCTAACACATTACTGACTTGCATCTCTTACTTGGTATTGTCCTTCATAGAGGAAGGTGCTGCTAATGCTGCTTGATTGAAATGGAAGTTTGGGCTATGCTTCCTGCCTGACAGATAGTGGGGAGCAAATCTATACTCATCCAGGCCCAAGGGAAGTAATCTGTCAGCCACAGAGACTGTGACAGTGAAACAGACTGAGGCTACTTAACCCAGAGAGGGAAACAAGGACATGACTAAGTCCTCACTAGCAAAGGGAACAAGAGAAAATAAAATGATAATCAACTAGATTCTTAAAAAAAGACATAACTGATATGGTTTGGTGCTACTTAAAGGTTGAGAAAAAAATGAGGAAAATTCTAGATACTTATTATTTATTAATCAAATATATTTTGGGACAGGTGTCTATTATATGCCTAGTACTATGTTAAATACTACATAGAAAAGTATTTATTTTTAACAATATAGACATGTAAATATGGGTTTATTTACACGTATTGGCTAAATAGAATTGCAAAAATTCTGGCTTAAAGTGTTCTCGGCACATACTAGATGAGAACATCACCATCCTGCCAGTGGTTGGAGCGGAAGCACTCGAGGCACTCACCCTGAATGGTTGGTCTGGGATGAATGGGAAGTAAGGGATCGCTGACTGTTCTTCACCCCTTTCCCCAGATATACAAGAATTTCTGAGTAGCTGCCGATCTGTGAAGACAGCTTTGAGTTCAATTGCCACATCAGCGGGAGGATCCTCCGAATCACCACAGGTCAAGCTGATGGCAAAGCTGAAAAGAAAATCATCTCACTTATTCACGGTGAGCAAAACAACATTAACAATGACCCAGGCTCCCATTTCCACAATGACCCAGGCTTCCATTTCCTTCTTCTTCTTTGGATTTGTCAGCTTTTAATGGGCCACTACTCTTCATATGGGGGCAGGCGTTGGGGGGTTTAGACTATGGAGAAATAGGATTACAATCAAACTGGTTTGTTACCCAGAGGAGGCCCTGGTGAAAACTTCAGTGGAGATGAAAATAACTAACTGTAGACATTTCATATACCCCAAACTACCCACACATCTGTGTCTTAATCCATTTCAGAAGACTCAAAAACAGCCCCATTAATTGACCAGGGGAAACGATATCTCGTAAAGTTTGGTTCTCATTTATATTGATAGTTCTTACTCCAAACACCATGTTTGGAAAAAAAAAAAAAATCCTTTCGCCTCCCTAAGGGTCAAAGAGAAAATGATGTGGGTCTATATTTATAATCTCTGATATAAATAGCTGTCTAGAGAAATGATGGCTGGGATTCATACACATTCTTTTCATGGGAACATAGTACTTTCTTGGCACTTCTAACTAGCAACACTGGCCACAGGGGTGGGAAGAGGAGGGGCAGTAAACCACCACAGGAGTGGGCAGGACCTTGTAACTGCCTGATAGGTCTAGGTGACAAGGACTCTGCCTTACCTCTCAGGGTTGAGGTCTACGATGCCCATCACTAATACCTTCTTGCCTGGTCTCATGCCACCTTTAATGTGCCCACAAAATGGCACAATCTGCAAAGGATGAGAGGAGAAACAGAAAGTTTACAGCCTGTTAGGGAAGAGCCAAGGCCTCAGATCTAAGGAAAGAAGAAAGAAGAGGGTACAGGCAGACACAGAGCACAGAACAAAATCATTTACCAGTCGTGGGAAGTACACGTCGGCTTGAACTGGAGAGCCCAAGGAGTTGTTTAAATGCCCATCATCTAGTTTCTAAAAATAGAAGCACACAGATTGGCTTTCCAAAAGCTTTTGGAGGGGGGTGTTAGAGGGAGCGGGGAAGAACCTACACAAATCTGGAGGAATCCAGCAGTCCTCCATAGAACACAGGAAGCCTCTGCAAAAGCTCCCACCTCACAGCCCACTGAATAACCGCATAAACTCCCGGAACAAAACCCGTCCTTTCCACCAGGTAGCTAAGCCTCTGATGATCCTGAGACCCTTCAGATCTAGATCAAAATGAAGGTCGAGGCCCACTGGGGTGCCAGAGCCCCGCGCCGAGGGAGGGAAGGCCCCTCTCCAACCGCAAACGCCCATGGAACCGCCGTCGCCCAGGCCTGTCCTCGGGGACATGGCTGGAGTGCAGCGGCCGCGCTCAACTTCTCTCGCGAGCCCCTGGCGCGGACCCATTTCCAAGGGGGAAATCCCCGGAACGGCGCGGGGCGGGCGCGGGGCGCGCGCGCCGGACACACACACAGGCGCACACTCACACGTGCAACATGCACACACCTGGCCGGAGGCTGCACAGCGCGGAGGGGACTGTCGGTCACCCCCCACCCCGCGGGCCGCCCCCAACACCTCCCCTCAGCCAGCGGCCCTCCAGCTGGGGCACCCCTCCGGCCCCTCACGTCCGCCGCGCACAGCCGGCTCCCGCTACCAGGTACGGGGGCGCCTTCTCACGCGTGGGGCGCGGGGCTGGGCCTTTGCCGAGCCGGAGCCGGCGAAGGGGCCGTGCGGGCTGCGGGAAGGGGGCGCCTCGCGTGTCCCCGCCGCACTCACCACCACTGCATCGCTGTCGGCCACCGACCCCGCCATCTTCTCGCGCAGCGCGGCGGGGTGCGCGGCTGGCGGCCGGGCGGTGGGGGACGTGGGACACGGCGCGCGGGCTGGGCTTCAGAGGCGGTCCTGCGCCGGGCGGGGGCGCGGGTCCGAGACTGGCTCGTGCGCGCACACACACACGGGCGCGCGGGCGTGCACTCCCGGGGGCCCGGCGCCGACCCGGCTGGCGGGGCCGGGGGGAGGGGGAGGAGAAGGCGGAGGCCGGGAAGGCGGCGCGGGCCCAGAGGTCGGAGGTGGCCGCCGCAGCCCGGACCGCGCTGACGAGTCGAGGCTGCTTTCTTCCTCGGGGTGCTGCTGCCCGAGGAAAAAGGAGTCGAGGGTGCGCCGTGCTGGCCCTGGGCTGCATTTAAAGGCCGCCGGAGCCCGGCTGGTGAACCGGGAACAGGGCGGGGAGCCGGCTGGGCTGCAGCGGCTTGCTCAGCTTGCCCTGCCCCTCGGCCATTGGACGGTGGCAGGAGGCTGGGGCGGGAGGGACTGGCCTACCAGGGTCGGGGCGTGCGGGAGGGCGGGCGCCCGGTCGACACTCTTCGGCGGCAGGGTGGGTGGGGCTGGGGCCTGCCAGGTGACAGGTGCTGGTGACATCACCGCTCCTCCTCTCCAGCCACCTCCCCGCCTTCCTTCTCAGGTTGTGTCTTGGGGCAGGTGGGACAGTGGAGGGCGAGGTCAAGGGAGAATTGGAGGTGGAGGTGATATTCCAGAGTTCGAGATTTCTTTCAGAGAATGCCAACAAAGAGCGAGGAAAGATTCATTCGGCTTTCTAGGGTAGAAAGATAATGAAAGGCTTGCATAAATAAATATTTGACCTAAAAGCAGGAGGCAGAGAGGACTCACAGTAGGGACTTTTATATTTATACAGGAGATGTACAGAACACACCTCCCTCCCCTGTGGAAAGATGGGCAAGTCTGGGGGTCCCTGGAGGCTCTCTCAGGCAGGGGTCTGGTTAAGTCTTACCAAATTGAACTGGGCACAGTGACTGCTCTCAGAAAGTCTTCATTGGGCCGATTTTTACAAGTCACCTTTCCAGTCTAGGCTAGTGAATTTCACACTGAAAATCTCCTGATATCCTTTGTGGAGTAATTCCTAGGGGGTCCACCTCTCTTTATTCCAAGGCACAAATTCCTTTATGGCGTTTCCACAGTAGGACGATTATGTAACTTCTCAGGTAAAGCTGTATCAACATAGCCTCTATTAGGTGACATCTTGGCTTAAACATTCCATTGTGTGAATCACCCTGGTGTTTTATACTAATAAGCAGGGAGCATGTGTGACCTGCTGCAATCCCAGAGGGGCCCTCAGAGGCTCCCTTCCTGCCACTGTTGCTGGCTGTGTGGCCTGGAACATCACTGAGGCTTTTGTGTCTTAGCTTTCCCTTTATGGACCAGAGCTAATCATGGTAATCTCAGTTGAGTAGGGAGAATTACCTGCACACGCTTGTAAACCAAAGTCATATCCTTTGTGTGCTCTGAATTTGAGTGCAGCACAAGTGGCTCACACTTTTGCTCTTGTTTACCAGTCTTAGCTCAAAATCATACCTTATTGATTATTTTAAAATGTTAGGCAGTCATAGGAAGCAACTGACATTTTGAAAGCACACTTTGATATATCTCAATTTCTGAGAGTTTGGTATAGGGGACACTCATTGAAGTATTTTTTTGTCATTAGCTAAGCTAAGAGTGACAGAATACATCATGGTGGTTAAAGAACGTGTGCCCTAGGTTCAAATCCTGGCTCTACAATTGACTAGCTGGGTGATCTTGGACATGTTACTAAACTTCTCTGTGCCTCAGTTTCTTCATCTGTGAACCAGAGATGACAGCAATGATGACAATAGTGCCTATCTTGTGTTATTGGGAAGATGAGGTAAATTGGTTCCTGTACCTTCCTTAGAATAGTAGCTGGCACTTAGTAAGCGCTACTCTTCATATGTACAAACATCTTGAGGGCTTGCCATGTACCAGGCACTGGGGAATACAGGGGGGACATTTTTTTGTGCTTCTACTTTATTATTATTTTAAAATTGTTTTTTAAATTGAAATATAGTTGATGTACAATGTTGTATTAGAGTCAGGTGTACAGCAAAGTGAGTCAGCTGTTCTTTTTCAGATTCTTTTCCATTTTAGGTTATTACAAGTTATTGAATATAGTTCCCTGTGCTATACAGTAGGACCTTGTTGTTTATCTATTTTAGATATATTAGTGTGTATCTGTTACTCCCAAACTCCTAATTTATTCCTCCCTACCCCTTTCCCCTTTGGTATCCATAAATTTGTTTTCTATGTCTGTGGGTCTGTTTCTGTTTTATAAATAAAGTCATTTGTATCTTTTTCTTAGATTCCACATATAAGTGATACCATATGATATTTGTCTTTCTCTGTCTGACTTACTTCACTTAGTATGATAATCTCTGGGTCCATCCATGTTACTGCAAATGGCATTATTTCATTCTTTTTTATGGCCGAGTAATATTCCATTGTATATACATAACACATCTTCTTGATTCATTTATCTGTTGATGGACATTTAGGTTGCTTCCATGTCTTGGCTATTGTAAATAGTGCTGCTATGAACATTGGGGTGCATATATCTTTTCAAATTAGAGTTTTTATCTTTTCCAGATATATGCCCAGGAGTGGGATTGCTGGATCATATCGTAACTCTATTTTTAGTTCTTTAAGGAACCTCAGTGGGGATTTTTTTTGTTGATCTTACATTCTAATGGCGAAAGGCAGTTAGTAAACAAATAAATATATAATATGTCAGGTGGTAAAAGTATTAGAAAAAAATAGTAAAGCAAGTAAGGTGAAAGAGAGAGGTAGGAGGTGGGGTGATGCTCTTTACAGTGTTATCAGGGAAGCCACCTATGGTAGAGTGAGTTTGAGGACCTCTAATGGGAGGGAGGGAGTGGGGGAGGCATTTGGAAGTCTGGAAGAAGAGGTTGCTGGCAGAGGGAACTGCAAGGGCAAAGTCCCCAGGGTGGAGTAAGGGAAGAAAGTGTTGGGTGCAGCTGGGGTGCAGAGGCGGAAGAGGTAAGTAATTAGAAATGGAATAGGGCATGTAGACACTGCGAAGATTGGCTTTTCCTTGGGAGAGGTGGGAAGATATTGGAAGTTTCTGAGCAAAGGAGTGACATAGCTTGCCTTCTGTTGTGGATGTATCCCTCTGGCTGCTGTGTGAAGTGGTCTCTGTGAGGAGGGCAGTGTGTAGGAGGCAGGTAGAAGCAGGACTTAGGAAGCTCCTGCAGCAATCCAAGCAAAATATAATGGTGGCTTAGACAACGGTGGGAATGATGAAGATAAGAGAAGCTGTGCGCCCTTGAAAAGTCCTAGCCATTGTCATTACATAGCTCTGAGAGTTCAAATTGACTTCTAAGCCTCAGTTTCCTCACCACAAAATTAAGAGGTTGGGCTCATTCATCATTCCTTCTTAGCTCTTAGAAAGTTCTTCTGGGGCTTCCCTGGTGGCGCAGTGGTTGAGAGTCCGCCTGCCGATGCAGGGGACACGGGTTCGTGCCCCGGTCTGGGAAGATCCCACATGCCACGGAGCCACTGGGCCCGTGAGCCATGGCCACTGAGCCTGCGCGTTCGGAGCCTGTGCTCCGCAACGGGAGAGGCCACAACAGTGAGAAGCCCGTGTACCGCAAAAAAGCTGTGTAAATGCCATCTAAATTTAAATGGTAGGTGCTGCTGAATGAAAATAATCTTGGGTTGAATCTTTCAATAAGTGGTTTTGTAGGGTGAAGAATAACCCTTTGATTTACATTGTCAGTGGAGTTGAAGATACTTGGATTGCTTGAGATGTTCTTTACATTCCTAAAATTCTTACATTTTAGGAATGTAAAGAACAGGAAGGTACTGAACCTGCCCAGAACATTTTAAACTGGAAAATTGCCTTTTATTCCAAAAATGCTTTGTTCCTTCTCAGTCATTCTATAGAATAGTTCATTTTCAATATGGAGAGCAGGGAGAAAGCCTAAATGAATTTTTTGTTATAATTAAAGCTGAGCAGAGTCAGACTACCCCTGACAGGGAAATTCATTAGCAAATAAATGAATTATAGAGCTTGAATTTTTAAAAAGTTGTAGAGAGAAGGACAGGCAAACTTTGCTCTGGGCTTTGATTATGGGCATTTTTGTCTAAAAAACATTAACCAAGATTGTGACCCTTTTATGAAATGCAACAGTGAACTGTATTACTGCTAGAAACTACTAAAAAGGCTAAAGAAAGTCAGCATCGAAAAAGAAATATACACAGGTCTTTGAAGATAGACTTTGCTAAATGATCTTCCCAGATGAAAATAGTAGATCACGTCCTTCTCTCCTTCCCATTTAATATGTTTTATTCAAATGTAGGCATGCAGAATTTCTAATACTGTGGGGAGAATATGGCATTGACGTCAATTCGGCAGCCATGTTATGAGCATTGTGCTGTGATACCCTGGACCAAGAAGAGATATATGAAAATGCATGGGTCTTGTCCTGAGGAAGGTCACAACTCACTCTGGGGAGCAATGTAGAATGCAGTGGGTAAGATAATAAAGGCCTCAGATCTACAACCTGAGCACTGAGCGGGGAGAGTCACTCCCATTGGGAGGATTAAGGCAGCTGTCTGGAGGAACTGGCATATCTCTGACCACAAGCACGGCAGCCCCTTCCACCATCCCACCAAAGCAAGTCTGCAAAGACTGCACAGCAGCTCTATTCGTGGCCCGAATTCTAAACGCACTCCGCCTGGTCTGGTCACCAGCTGAACCCCTGTTTCCAGAGGCTGGTTTTGTCTCCTGCCCTGGTCCGGGTAGATATGTGCCTTCTTCCTTTACACTGTGACTGTGGGCCCGGATCCCTGAGGCCTGCCTTTGACTTTCAGACCACTTGTTTTCTGCGTATATATACACATTGGCAGCAGCAGGGTTTCTCGTCCTCAGTGCTATTGATATTTTAGGCTGAGAAATTCTTTGTGGTAGGGAGCTGTCCTGTGCATTGTAGGATGTTGAGCACTAGATGCCAGTAGCTGCTCCCCGGAAATGGTGACAGCCAAAAATTCCTCAGACATTGACAAGTGTCAAATGTCCCTGACTGGGGTGGGGAAAACTTGCCCCCAGTGGAGAACCAGTTATCTAAAAGGTGCTTTAAGATTCCTGTTACTCATATATATGATATGAAATCCATCTGATCTAATCTGGAGTAGAAACTTGCACATCAGAAACATTTGCCTTTTTATTTGGCAAGTCATTGCTTCCTGATATTATGGGAGCACTTTACAAATGGTTCCACAGAGAACCCCCTACAACGAAGGAGGACCTGTGAGGACCCCTGTGGATGTAGCTGGCAGCTCAAAATGTCTGTAATATTGAGAAATTTGTGTGACTTTTGCACTCTGTTCAACAGTATCGCCATGTTTATTTTTGATATAAACATAATGTGCTCCCCACACCCATAAATACAGCAAAATTAAAGCATCTAAATGTTTACCCTGTTCATCTTGTGGCTTGATTCCCTCCCTGCCCCACACCCCAGAAGGTGGCTGCAGCCCACTTTGAGGAAAAAGATAATGCACCATTTCACAGGCTGGTCAGGCTTTCATCTCTTCATAATTGTTTTCATCAGGCCAGTCTCTGCTCAGGATAAATATTCACGTAGGCAGAAAATATACAAACTCAGCATTCTTTGGTTACCTCGTTAGGTAGGAGGGCAAATAGTTATCAAGCTATTTTTCTGTATTTCAGTACATGATTAAAGTTCTTAATTATTCTAGGAACTATGGTCACGGTTATCAAATATTATTTTAGACACACACACAAATTTGTGTTGTACCAGTGTAATTAGGGGACAACCATAAAACTTGGCAGTCAATGCCAGTAGCTAACATTTCATTATTTTCAGTTTATTTATGAGGAAGCTGGAACCAGACTCCTGCTTGCGTTTTAATTACTTAGCGCAGGAAGGACTGATTGCAGAAAACCTCCAGACTGAAAAGGGTACTAATGAGCCCATTTCCCAGGAGGAGTTCAGGGTTTCAAAGGTATGCACTGCTTCCTACCCTGGGGATGTCACTGTGGGCCCTTTATCATGTCTGAGATGTCGCAGGAGCGCACCCCGAGCTGGCTCACTCCTGTGGAAGGTAGCAAGAGCCCTCGCCCAGAAAGAAGCACAAAAGAATGCTGCTTCCAGTCTTTGGAACTGGCAGCATGAATGAAAGATATTTTAAGATACAGGGCTTTGTGCTGGGACTGAGAGCCAAGGATGTGCTTCTGTGCCTCCTCTCCAGCCTTACCTTTCAGCAATTCCAAGAGGCAGATCTGTGCTCAGCCAGCCTTGTACCAGTAAGGAATGGGACAGGCCTACGTGGCGGAGCCCCGGGCCTCATTTCACTCTTCTCATTATGCTTGATGTTTCTGTTTTCATCTGCTGGTTTATAGTCCTCCTTTTTATTGCCTCTGTGATTTTACTTTCTTGGTGTCCAGTGGCGTAATGGATTTCTTAGTTTGGTAGTTTCGTGGAAACTCGTGTGGCTTGGCTGCGTGGAAGGAGACGAAGATTCAGAATTAACAGTCTGCTGGAAATCCTGACTAATGGGCAGGAAAACTCAGGAGTCAGGCTGCCAGGTGGTCATTTGATTTTTAGAGGAAATGTGTTTGAGTGACACAGATTTCTAGATTTCTTAAAAGGTGAACCACACAGAGAAGGGATTAACACAGACAGCTTCTGAACAAACCACCATCCAGGAGGGACCTGGGAATTTACACTTGGCATCCAAATTTGACTAACCAAAGAGATTCAGAGAAAACAGACTTCATTTATTTATTCAACAATTCTTTATTGAGCTGGGCTCCATTTTAGTTGTGATTATGATCTTTTTTACTTTCTTAAAAGAGGCCCAAACAACCATATACATATTTGGACTTAAAATACTTGCCCTCCTTTTCCATATGAGTTTCTTCGGGGCATCTCTACTTCCTCATATTGTAGATTCCTCCCTGCACACTGCCTGTTCCATCTGACAATATTCAGAATGGGTCTAAGAGCTCCGCTGCCAACGTGGCAGCATAGCCTCAAAAATAAATATAAAGTGTTTTGAATTCAGAGGCTGGTTTAATTCCACCTCCAAATGATTAATTTATTCCATAGAGAAAGATTAATTAAAGAGTTGAAGAAAAAAAAAGAGTTGAAGAAAATATTTTAAATTGCAGAAGTTCAAATTGGTAATCTACACTGATTAAACTCATCACATTTCATTCATTCACAACCTTGGCCTTGGTTGGCTCAGTGTTACTCTTAAACTTAAGAATTAATCGGAACTCTATAAATTCAGGGGGCTTTGGGGTTAGGCATGATTTTTCAAGATTGCCTGGTGTGTGTTTGTGTATGTGTATGTGTGTGTGTGTGTGTGTAAGGCCAGTTGGAGTGGGGAAGGAGGGAAAATTCCACCTTTTCTTAAAAGCCAATCCTCATTTTAATACCAGGAATAGATAAAAGTAACTTCGGGGGCTTCCCTGGTGGCGCAGTGGTTGGGAGTCCGCCTGCTGATGCAGGCGACATGGGTTCGTGCCCCGGTCCGGGAAGATCCCACATTACGCGGAGTGGCTGGGCCCGTGAGCCATGGCCGCTGAGCCTGCGCGTCCGGAGCCTGTGCTCCGCAACGGGAGAGGCCACAACAGCGAGAGGCCCGCGTACCGCAAAAAAAAGAAGAAAAAAAAAAGTAACTTCGGGAGAGGAAGCAAAGTCGTTGTCTGTGCTTGTTTTTGATTCCATTGATTTTAATGCCAGCAAAAACTCCATCAAGAGAAGAACCTCATACTTTTTTTTAGATGAGTGAGGCAGAGATACAAGTATTAAATTTTTATTCTTTGACACTTTCTCTACTAACAGGGGTTCTCCTTGACACTGGTCTGGAATCTTCCCTCACACGACTCGATTCCCGGCCAGTTATGCCCACTTTAGACATCAGCCTTATGGGCACTTTCCCCAGTAATGCCAGCTTCTCCCCTCGATAGGCTCCCCCACTTCATTGCCAGCCCAGACTCCTCCCCACTCCTTCCATTCGCTCTGGGCTCTCCTCTTGGGCAGGCTCCTCTTCCACAGCATGTCTTCAGTGAGTAGACTCTCACGAGCCTGAAAGAGAAAATTTAAAACAGATAAACAGATTGCTTTTACAAATGGTCCTTCTCTGGAAGGCAGGAGTTGCTGTTTTTCAGGAGGCCAGTATGCATCGTTTTCTCTCTTAGTCACTGTTGACAGACTGGTGCCATAGCCAGGACAGGCCAGAAAATGTGTCATTCATTTCAAGCCAAAGTGATACAGCTAACAGTTATTCTAGAGAAGCTACAACTAACGGTTGGCTTTAGATGATTTATACAGATTATCCAATGTCAGGTGATATTCTATAATTAGAAATAAGAAGGGATGAGCTTAGTGAGAAGAGAGGATGGGTGGAATTTCTAAGTATGTGAAGGATGGGTGTTTCTTTAGGTCTAGTGGATGGTTTTAATCTACAATGTCGTTTATTCTCAGTGCCCTGATAGCAGCTTATAAAACAGCCACAGTTCACCCAAAAGCCCTTAGAAATTACTACACAGTGCTAAAATAAGGCATCGCCCAGGAATCTGAGAGTACCCACATCTTTTGTAAACTGTAATTCAACTCCCTTCTTCAATGTTGAGTTCATGTTAAGGCAGCATGGTCTCTTAAAAACATAAATCATGTACCATCAACCCTTCTTAAAATCACCTGGTGAGGGCTTCCCTGGTGGCCCAGTGGTTGAGAGTCCGCCTGCCGATGCAGGGGACACGGGTTCGTGCTCCGGTCCGGGAAGATCCCACATGCAGCGGAGCGGCTGGGCCCATGAGCCATGGCCGCTGAGCCTGCGCGTCCGGAGCCTGTGCTCCGCAACGGGAGAGGCCGCAACAGTGAGAGGCCTGCGTACCGCACAAAAAAAAAAGGAAAAAAAAAAAATCACCTGGTGGGTTCTCATGGTATTTAGGATGAAACCCTAATTCCTTTCCATGGCTTTTAAGGCCCTGTGGGGTCTCGCCCTCTTTCTCCACCTTCTCTTGGAGGCCGTACTCCTCTCCCTTGCTCACTCTCTTAAGCCAAAACTGGCCTCCGTGGGGTTTTCCCAACAGCCGAGCACACTCATTCCTCAGGGTCTTTTCACTTGCTGGTCCTCCTGCCTGGAGCGTGCTTCCCCAGGCACTTTTTTGGTTTCTTATTCTTAAATTCTTCACTCAAATGTCACCTTCTGTGAGAGACCTTCCCTCATATACGCCCCTGCCAGGGTTCTTTTAGCGCATCCTCATCTTCTCCACTTCTTACCTCAGTCTTTAATTGTCTTGTTTATTACCTGGTGTGATCTTTCCATATCAGAGGGTAAGAGCCTTGAGAGCAGACTCTTGTCTTTCTAATTCATGAAGTGAAGTGAAATTGGGAGCAAAGATTTATTGACTGAATGAATGAATTAATGAATAATGCACAGCCACACATCTGCAGATGAAATAAAACCTCAGAGCTGTTGAGGACTCCAGGGTCCCAAGGCCAGAGTCCACTCATTTCCCTGTTACACAGCCTGAGAACAATCCTCTTTGGGTTGACATATAAAGACTCTGCCCTGAGATGTCCTTTCCACCACTGAGAAGTCTTGATTCTAGATGCCATATGGGTTACATATAAATTCGTCCTAGACATTAGGCAAGGTTGTTGAACCTAAAGTTTAAATGTTACTTATAAGCAATGAAAAGTGGAATTGGTAAGATCAAGTACAGGAAAGATAATAGTGAAAAAAAAAATCCCAAAGCACAAGCATAGCAATGTCAATAGCTTTATTAGCAGTATTATTGTTTCCTCATCCTGATTAGATAGACACTTAGGCTCTTTAAAGTAACCTGATATTGAACATTAACTATAGCTTCTTCTCTAAGAGGGGTGAGCAATGAAGGTGCTGCCTTTCCCGATTACTTATTTAATTTTATTTAACAAGCACTTGTAGAATGTTCATCAAGCTCCAGGTACCTTTCTAAATACTTGACAAATGCTGTCTCGGGTTGAGTTCATTGGAAGCTATAGGGGAGACAGAGTTTGGGGTGTAAGGTGCTTATTAGGGATTAACACCTTTGAAGAGGAGGCAGAGAAAGCAAGAGGTCAAACTGCACTACAGGCTCAGGGAGTCTGGGAACCAGGCAGGGACTTGAGGCATGTGCTGCCTGTCAGAGTGTCCCGCATGGGACTGGAATGGCCTGCCTTTCTACCCCCACCTCTTTCAGGCACCAAATGTGGGCTCCCCCAGGAAGGGCATGGCCTTGGGCAAGGCTGCTGTGTAGCGGAGGCACACTGGAGTTGCTGAGAGCTGGAGTTTGTCTGCTTCCCATCCTCCCTGCTTCTGGGCAGCAAGTTCTCCCTTGAAGTGCACCTCTGGGTCTGCTCAAATATTAACTCATTTAACCCTCGTGATAACCCTAAGAGGTAGGCCCTTTTATTAGCCCCATTTTACAGATGACAAAGCTGAGGCATGGAGAAATTAGTTCACTTGCCAAACTAGGTCAGGTAGCAGAGCTTAAATTTGACCCTGGAAGTGTGGCTTCAGAATCAGAGTTCTTAACTGCTCAGCTATCCTGTCTTAGCTATTGCTTCATAGAAACTGTTGATGATAGCCTAATAATAATAACAGTGACAACATTGGTTGTTATTTAGTTATTTCTAAGGTAGTGTGTGCATGCGTGTGTGTGTGCGTGTGTTTGCCTCGTATTGGTGCATTTCTTAAAAACAGCATCAAAAGAATGATAATTTTGGGTTGCCTACCGTATTTGAATATGAAATCCTGCCTGTAAAAATCTAAGTATCCAGACTAGATGCTGAGGGGTAATGACTGGGTTTGAATTCCAGTACAAGGTAGCCTGTGCTGAAATTCTCATGTTGGCCTGGAAAAGGCCAACCCCTTTGGAGTTTAGTCAAGAGAATTGAGTAGATGGAAGAAAAGCTATAAAATACAGGGCAAGGCCAACCAGTTCTGTGCTCTGCCAGTCACAGGAGTGAGGTGTTAGTTAGATAAGGGCCTGAGGGAAAAGCAGGTGACACCTTGGGAAGAAGGTAAAGAAGGAGAGGGGAATTTAACATATGTGAGCAGGGTGGGCCCGGAGTGCTCTTGAGAGGGTCTGGAAGACAGTCCAACACTGAGAAGAACCAGGAGGGCAGAAGAGGAGGTAAAAGGAGTCCAGGCTGCTCCTAGAAGGGAAAGAGAAAACCCAGTGGCGACAGAACATTTTTTCCATCACTGTTTTTGGACTTATACATATACATGATCTTTTAAAGATATTTAAAAACCATTTCCCACTTTACATAATTAGATTTCTTAGTTCTAAAGACCAGGCTTAGGTAAGGAAGGAATCCAAGGATGACAAGTTTTATTTTGGATGATGTAGAATACATATTTCCCCCTATTTGCAATTCTCTTTTTGTCTGTAAGAGTCCAGGCAATAGAAGTCATTATCCTTTAGACTTTTCATTCCAGTGGGATTAACTGGTTTCACATTCTTTTTCTGAAGTTTGGTGAAATCCCCTCTTTAAACACAATAGAGAAATTCTGTTTTAACCCCTCACTATCTTTATTTGTATATAAAAACATGTTCCAAAAGGCTGGAACAACATCTTGGTATTAAGGGCTCTTTGCAAAAATAGTCAGCAGGGATAAAATTCAGCAACAGGACATGTAAACTTCCCAGCAGACCAAATGTGTCCTCTGAGCCAGAAGGATTAAAGGATTCTACCTGGGATATTAATAAAGGTCATTCTGGCTGCTGAACTGATTACGTCGCTATTGTTGACCCTTAATGTTAACAGGTTTTTTTCCCATGTCACATACTCTGTCTATGGATATTTCAACACAGTTTGCCCATTTTCGTAACACATAAAGCCGTCTTAGAAACTTACTCTGCAGCCCACAGAATAACAATGCTCTAAATAATTCACAAAGCAAAGCAAATATGTACACGTTAAAAAGTAATTTACAACTGCAGGAGAAATCCCTGGCGGTTCAGTGGTTAGGACTAGGTGCTTTCACTGTCACAGGCCGGGGTTCAATCCCTGATTGGAGAACTAAGATCCCACAAGCCGTGTGGCTCAGCCAAAGGAAAAAAAAAATGTAATTTACAACTTCGGGAGAACTCACGATGCCAAGTACGGTGCTTGCTTAGAGTACATACTCAAACGCATCTATTACGCTGCGCCAAATTGGGAGGATTTGTATCTGGAGCATAGTATATTTCTAACGCCATCCTCTTGAAAATGAGCATGGTTTCAGAGAAACTTAGTTGTTTCCTGGAGTTAAATGGTTTGTATTTGCGTCGGGGGACAAATAACTTCTTTCTGAACTCCAGGATTTTATTGAAGAACGTTTTCCCCATACGCGACGGGCTTTATGAAGGCAGAAGCAGGAATAAGTGTGGAAGGTCAACCGTTGAGTGGTAGGGATTGGAGTGATGGGAGGGAGAGGAGATATCTTGGAATTCTTCATGCTCCCTATTGACCCTTTGACAATTCTGACTTGCCTTTCTGCGGTCATTTCTCAGCTGGGCATCGTGCATGGGACCCAATGAAAATAAGCCCTATTTTAGGGAGCACTCAGAAGGTGGGTTGTTTTAGGACATCAAGGTGCCTGTATTCAATCTTTGGACACTGCATTTGGAATCCACTTCTTCTAGGACATCTGTCTCTTCCAGAAACTGAATTCAGTATCAAAAAGTGATCTGTTTCATAGACTATACTCACCAGAAAAATCAGGACACATTCTTGTAAAAAATCAAAGCATTTGACTATTTAGAGGTGAAATTGCTTGATTATAGGGTACTTGCATCTAGCAGTTTTATAGGTGCCGCCGGGCCAACTAAATACATTTTCTGCTCTCATGTGTGGTGCATCTCCACTCAGCTGAACCAACCCTAGGATAAATTTATTTTCTTCTTCTAAAAAACAAAGACAGAATGCAACATCCAGGTCACCAAAATTCAATCTCTAAAAGATATTTGGTCACAGATAGATCTAAAATCAATTCGATGGGCATCTGATATCGACCCTTGGCCCTGTACCTCTCCCCTGTGATGCAAGCCACACACACACACACACACACTCTTCAGCCTGGTGTTGTCCTAGAATTAACTGTACACCTCTTTCATGAGATGACATTCAAGCCACACAAAGCAAGGTCAGTGAGTGCTGGAAGGGAAAGTGAGCATGGTTCATAAAACCAAGAGGCACTTATCATTTAACAAGATTAACAAGTGCTGTTGAAAAGAGCTACCCGGCCTGAGTCACAGAGGGAGAAGGATGCCAGCTCAATTCTCTGGGCTTGGCTGTCACACCACATGAGTGCAAAGCTCCTGAAAGCCTTGCATGAAACTGCAATAAAGCAATTTGGAAAATGATTGTATCTTTTTTTTTAAAAATAAATTTTATTTATTTATTTTTGGCTGCGTTGGGTCACACAGTGACAGTTCGTTGCTACACACAGGCTTTCTCTAGTTGTGGCGAGCGGGGACTACTCTTTGTTGCGGTGCGCGGGCTTCTCATTGCGGTGGCTTCTCTTGTTGCAGAGCACGGGCTCTAGGCACGCGGGCTCGGTAGCTGTGGCTTGCGGGCTCTAGAGCGTAGGCTCAGTAATTGCGGCGCACGGGCTCAGTAGCTCCGCAGCATGTGGTATCTTCCCAGACCAGGGATCGAACCCAGGTCTCCTGTGTTGGCAGGTGGATTCTTAACCACCGCACCACCCAGGGAAGTCCCAATGAGTGTGTCTTTAATGATTATTTCTTTGGGATCTTTACAGAAAGAATGAGTCGTTCCTTTTCACTGGCCCAGTTATTTGCTGTTAACATTTCTTTTGTCTGCCTTGTTAGGAAGTTATGTCTGAAGCTTGCCCAAATTCTTAAATCCAAGTCATTTAATACATGGTCAGCTCACACTGGACTCTTTTAAAACATTTTCTACTAAAAAACTATAGTGGATTCAGTAACAGCAAGGTAAGGAAGACAGTTCTTCCCCTCTTCATGCTGTGTGTCAATGCATGAATTAGTGGTATTCACTAAAAAACTTGTCACTCAAATGTCTATCAATCTTTTTGTCCCTGGGCAAAAGGAGTTCTTCCAGATCAGCTTTTATAACAACTTCAATTTTCAGAACACACTATGCTTTATGTTTCGTTTGCTGAAAGTTTATTTTAAATGTTTAGTGACTAGAAGATCTCAGGAATGTTCAGTAATCCTTATGTAAGCAATTTGCTAAGCGTTATATAGAGAAGGAACTCCTGAAGATAAGCTGGGTGTGTGTGCACATTGCAATACAGGCAGGTAAACAGAACCACACATTTATTTAGATGCTTTTTAGATGCCTGATTTTTGGGGTTATATCCATACAGAAATTACAAGGACTTTGCCTGCTGGTGCAGGTAGCTTGGTGCTTCCTTTACATCAGACACTTCCCACTGATTACCTAATATCTATCCCCCCTTTTTTTCCTTTCCTTACAAAAAGAACCTATTTGAGGTGAGCGGCTACTTGCCAGCTATAATGCTCTATTCCCCAGACTTCCTTGTTGTCAAGGTAGTCATATAATGTCCGTGTGATTTCAGTGGAAGCCTCATTGATGGGGCATTCAGAAAAGCCACTGTTTTCCCCATAAAGAGCTGGCCAGTGCCTTTAGTTCTTTGTTCTCCCTCCTTCTTTCTTACTGGAGCATGGACATAATGAGGGCAGAAGCTACACGCTAATCATGGCAGAGCAGAAAGTTAGGAGGAATCTGGTCCTTGATGGAATCAAGGACCCTTGGATGGCTAACCTGGAGTGCCATCCCCGCAATTCTTAGGTAAGGGAAATAGGCTGCTTGTTTTAGGCACTGTAATTTGGTTTCTGTTTCACGTGATGGAAGCACTCATACACGTTGCCTAATTTCCTTATCATGGGTGCTTCTCTAAGGAGCCTGGTTCTAAACGAGGGTGGCTCAGTTGTCCCAAGAAGTCACTGCATTTAGGGTTTGAGGGAGATCAAATTTCAAATATCCTGAGGATTTGATTAACCACAAGAAAGAAAGAAAACTCTGAAATTCCTCTTTTAATCCTTAAGTTGTTTTCAGTGGTCCCTGTGACCCAGAAGTCAAGGAGTTATTTGTCTGATGGTCTCAACTTTGCAGAGATTGAATGGAAGAAGATAACTTTATGGAGTCTGTCTGAGTAACTCCTGGTAATATTTATGTCATTATTTCCCAACAATCCAATAAGTTTCTCTAGTAAACAAATAAGAATATCAAGGACAAAAGTCAGTTCCATACTCTGCAGCACCAAATAATCAAGACTTCCTTAGTGTGTACACATTTGTGAACGTGCACGTGAGCGTGTGTACACATGCATCGTGGATACCATTTTTGGTATAGAAGGGAAACCTGGCCTTTTTTTTTCTAGTTAAAGGTCAGTTTAAATTGCATAAACATACATTTTAGTTTGGTAAGTAGAAATAGGCCTGTGATTGAGAGGACAAGAACCCAGAGTGGTGGACTTCTGTTTGACTGTCATGATAAAGCCCTTTCTACCTCAAGAGAGAAAGAACAAGATGTGTTGATAGAAGAGTGAATGGTTCATTCTGGGTAGGGTATTTGGAAGCTGTGCATGGCAAGGCTGGAAAGGCAGACTTGCGTTTGACCACAGGCTGACTTGGGCCAGGTTCAGGAGTTTGGAATTCATCCCGTGCTAGCCTTTCCCAAAGGCTTTCTTAGAACCCTAGAGCAATCAGATGTTTCGCAAAAGAAAGGTTCCATGGTCAGATAAATTTGGGAACTATACATATATCTCTCCTTGAACATTCACAATGTATAATTGTTTATTAAAGGCTGAGAAGTTCTGCTTTGAAGGAACAGGACTCCTCCCACCCTCCTTCCGTCATAACACCGGATAGCAGGAAGGTGCTGCCGGGGCAGTGGGGAGCCATTGGAGTTCTTGAAAAGAATAATGTAAGCAGATGCTTTAGAAACATTTCTGAAAGCAATGTACAACCTGGATCAATATTTGGGGAAGAGGGTGCTTCAAGAAAAAACTAGAGGCAAGGAATCAGTAAGTCAGGCGCTCCTCAACCTGTCTACATATCAGAATCACTTGGAGATTAAAAAGAAATTCCCAACTTTATTGTACTTCGAAGGGTTCTGATTCAGTAGGTGTGCCTTGGGCCTGGGAATATGTGTGTATATGTACTTGTGATGCAAAAACTAGTGAATTTATGAGTCCAAACAAATTGTGAGGATTATGACAGTCCAGTTGAAAGTTTATGAGACCAGCACTTGGAGAGAGGCAGTGGGAATAGGAAAGGTGGGGAAGGATGCAATAAGCAAAGTGAGGCCAGAATCTACGTGCCTTGGCAAGTGATGGAATGTGAGGGAGGAACAGGGAGGAATTCAAAGAGGTTTTACACCTGGGTCACTGGGGAGAATGATGGTATCATAATGGAGGTTGAAGGTTAGGGGGTAAGAAAGTACTTTGAAGGTAGAGGATGCTCTGGTCTTGGATGTGTTTAGGTTGAGACGCCAACATATGTGAAGGCCTACCAGGCAGTTGGAAATTCAGGTTTCAAATGCAAGAGAACGAAGGGGTCTGGATCTACAGAGAGATGGAGTTACAGCTCTAGGGATAGTTCAGTGTTCTAAGGGATGAAGTCTAAAGAGGGGGAAAGCCAAGAATAGAACTGTGGAAATGCCTTCATTCCAGGCTCATGCTCTTGGGATTCAACAGGGACGGTCAGAGGAGAACAGTCAAGAACTGTACTATGAAAGTAGGGGAAGAAAGCCTGTAGAAGGGTGCATTGGGTCAGGGGCCAGATCTTATAGCAAACAGTGCTACTGCAGGCTTTATGGCTGACTCTCTGCTCCACTTCTTATTTTCATGGTGTTCTTGAGCTAGTTTACTTAACCTCTCAGGGCCTCAGTTTCCTCATGTATGAAATGAGGATTACATTGCATCCATGCTATAGGTAAGTGCCAAATGTAATACCATGTAGTATGGTATATAATGGTGTATAATAGAGTATATTATATTACTGCAATACATACTGTATTGTATATATATTATTATCTTAGTGAGGTATCCTTTGACCCCTTAAAAATTAGTTATATAGACAAAATCAGTGAAATGAAGAAATACTCAACCATAATTCTATCATCTTAAAAATCAATTCTTTTTATTTTAATGGTTCCATTTTAGTCCTTGATCACATGTATTTATCATTTTACATAGTTATAGCATCATTACAGTTTTGAAGTATGCTTTTGAACTTAGCATTATACCCTAAGAATTTCCTCTCATTTTTAATTTTCTTATCATTAATTTTCTTAATTATCATTTTCTTTACTCAACAGTTTTTCAATCAGTAGACATCTAAGTCATTTCCAATCTTGTCTTCTGCTTTATTTTAAATAATTATCTAAGTAACTTAAACATTAATATAGCCCTTTAATTTTTATAAATTATCTCCTCTTAGATGAACTATCAGTGGCAGAATTATTGTGTCAAAGGGTATGAACAGTGAATGATTTTCAAAATATGTTGCTGAGTGGCTTTGTAAGAGTTGTATCAATTAACACAGTTTCCAGGGGTTATACCTGTTAACAAAGTATGAGTGTACCAGTCCCTGCATCCTCACCAGAACTAGTAATCTCATTATCTTTTATATTTTTGCCAGCATAATGGGAATTGACCAGCAGAAAACAAAGTTCATTGTTGCTTATTGTTTTGATAACAATTGAGGCTAAATATTGAATATTTTCCACATGCTCATTTTACTAATTGTACCTCCTCTCATAGAGAAATCCTGTTGATACTTGTTTAAAGGTAAACTTGTTGATCACACATTTGTTCACTTTCTAAAATGAAAAGCTTATAGAAGTCGCCCTTGGAATGTTGAAAGAAAACACAGAATTGGGTAGGATATTATGTCAGTCAAGGTTTTACTCTTCAGCATGGTCAGGAGTGCTTAATAAAGGGGATATTTTCAAAGGTGTGATGTGCCAAGGGAAGCTAACAGGGCATGGTGTAGTACCCAGGACTAGCAACAATGGCACCGTTTCTAGGGGGGACCCAGATAGAACCCAGAGAGACCGCTGTAGGAAATGGCTGCCTGCCATCTGTAGAGCTATGACCTTTCAAAGGGAGACACAGTCAATCCATGGTGACCCAGCAGAAAGGGAACAGGAAATGAATATCCTGACCTTGATGAGTTCTACTCACCTTCTGATTTCCTGGGGTGCTTCCCACTGACCCAGTCCAACAGCCAGAGGTTAGTTAATGCAATCCGTAAAGGTCAATCTCCTGAAGCCCTCAGCAGGATGAGAAAGAGAGGTGAATGGATATGGAAGGACAAATGGAAAATATTCAGCATAGGTATTATGGCATTAAGATATTTTAGAGTGGCCGGTAATATGAGCCTTCACAAATAGATGCAAGACGATGGATCTGAGGTCTGACTTAATTCAACTTTTGAATGTTATTAAAAATCATTTAATTTACATAATTAAGCCTTCAAATGGAAACAAAACAGAATGTTAATGCCATTACTTGATTTGTTTTTAAGGAATCTGGATAGGAGAATTTATGCTTCACTTGAAGGAAGTTTTATTAAACCAGAGTTTCAGAAACAAGTAAGAAAGAAGCATTCTAAATCATAGAAGTCAGTAAGAAAGCAAAAGGATAAGCAAAGGGGAAACAGTCCAGGAATGTTAAGAATGAAAGGGATTATATTGAGTCTACCAAAAACTTTTTGATTCAGTAGGTTGATGGGTCCTGGAACTTTGTAATTGTAACAAGGGCTCCAGCTCATTCTGATGGAGCCAGTAGACTGTCGTTTAGAGCAGCTGG
Source organism: Aethalodelphis obliquidens (assembly GCF_003676395.1). Lineage (NCBI taxonomy): Eukaryota > Metazoa > Chordata > Mammalia > Artiodactyla > Delphinidae > Aethalodelphis > Aethalodelphis obliquidens. The sequence continues at coordinate 9,659,429 of NW_020837984.1, read as the reverse complement.
ACAACAAAAGCTTTAGAAAAAAGCTTCAAAATCTACAACCTCACAGATGTTAGTGGAATCGATCCAAATGGAAATGGAAAACTTGAAAATGATAAAACAACTCACGGGCAACAGGGATTTCCTTGCAGTAAAAGCCAGCGCTTGGACCCACAAGTGTATATGACAGTAACAGTGATGGTTCTAACATTAAGCACTTCCTACAGGCCAAACCCTTCTGACAAGTATTTAACATTAATTTTCTCCCTGAATCCTCTTAACCTCATGAGGTACTATTAGTATATACATTTCATAGATGAGGAAATATAGGCTTATGAAGACTAAGCGTAAACCAGAGGACACACCACTGTCACTCCTCAGGCCCTGAGGTGCCTAGCCTGTTTGCCTTCTTCTCTCTACCTTTCAGAGTTTTCTCATGTTTGGTTTACATATAATATCCAGAGTTTTTAGAAGTACCTAGTGGGAGGAATAGAGAACAGTATGTCTACTCCGTTTCCCTGGAGGCAAAAGTACTTTAAAATATGTTTTAAATAAAAAGGGTCATCATATTTCCCTCCAGCAGAATTACTATTCTCATGCTTCCGTAACTCCCCAGTCTTTGGCCATATATAAAAGTACTTGTGTAAAGTTATAATCACAGTTTCTAGCATTATGATGGAGCAGTTAAGACCTTGGACTCTGGAGACTAAGATACTTGGGCCTGAGTCCCAGCTCCACAACTTACTAACTATGGGTTCTTGGATAAAGACCACATGGGGAGCCTGGACTTCTACCTCCACCTAGTTATAATTAGGTACCCATCCCCCTCCTTGCTGGGGTGGTATCAGAGGAGGCCTAGAGAAGAGTCAGGACTTTCACCATCACACAGCAGTGATGAGGCCATCGCCACCACAGTGTCAGTGATGACCATGTGAGGACCTGGAACTCCCACCCCTGCCCAGCAGTAACAAAGAACACCACCCTCCCTTTTCACTGGCTGAGTGAGGGAACCTGGACTTCTACCTCCACCCAGGAGTCATGAGACGGCATTCCTCTCTCACCTGCTAGAGTTGTGTCAGAGAAAGCTGGCTAAAACAGGTTTAAATGAGATCCAGTCTCATAACATAATATGAACACGTCTAAGATTCAATCAGAAACCACTCATCGTACCAAGAACCAGGGAGATCTCAAACTGAATGAACATAGATGTCAACACTGGGATGACAGTGATTTTTAGAATTATCTGACAAAGATTTTAAGCAGCCATGATAAAATGTATTTCAACAGCAATTATGAACACCCTTGAAAAAGTGAAAAAAAAAAAAAAAGAAAACCTCAGCAAAGAAATAGAAAGTCTCAGAAAAGAAATAGAAGCATACAAAGAAGAAACAAATGAACTGAAAAGTACAAAATGAAAACAAAAAACTCACTGAGTGCACTCAACAGCAGAATGGAAGAGACAGAGGAAAGAATCAGTGAATTGAAAGAGAGAACAATAGACATTACCCAGTCTGAATGACAGAGAGAAATAGACTGGAAGGAAAAAAATTAATAATGCAAGAAAACGAAATAAAAGGCATATGGATCAGTAAAGAAGAAATAAAACTGTCCCTATTTGCAAATAACACGAGTGACTGTGTAGAACATCCCAAGGAATCTATACAAAAAAACCTTCCCAGAAGCAGTAAGTTCAGCAAGGTCACAGAATACAAGATGCACATGATACAAGATGCAAAACAACATGCAAAAATAGATTGTATTTCTATATGAAATATAAGAACCATGGTCACTGAAATTAAAAATACAATATTATTTATAATTGCTCAAAAAAAGAGAAATGCTTAAGTGTAAACCTGATACGATACATTCAGGACTTTATAGTGAAAACTACATAGCACTGATGAAAGATATCAAAGAATATCTAAATTAATGGAAACATGCCATCTTCCACGGATGAGAAGATTCAACAAAGTAAAGATGTAAATTCTCCCCAAACTGGATACAGGCTTGGCGCGACTCCTATCAAAATCTCAAAAGGAGCTTTTATAGATACAGCAAGAATATTCTAAATTTTAGATCAGAAGGCAAAGGAACTAGAATAGCTAAAATAATCTTGAAAAAGAAGAATTAAGTAGGAGGACTCAGTCTGCCTGATTTCAAGATTTATTATATAGCTACAGTAATCAAGACTATGTGATAATGGTGAAGGAACAGAACAGAGAACCCAGAAATAAGCCCACACAAATATGTCCAACTTATTTTGGAGAAAGGTACAAAAGCAGTTCAATGATGGAAAGATAGACTTTTCAACAAATGGTGCTGTAGCAATTGGACATCCATAGGCTAAAAAAACTGAACCTTGACTTAAGTTGCACATCTTTTACAAAAATTAACTTAAAATGGATCATGGATTTAAAAGTAAAATATAAAACCATAAAACTTTTAGAAAGAAACATAGGGTAAAAGCTTCCGGATCTTGGGCTAAGTAGAGAGTTCTTAGACTTGTCACTAAAAGCACAATTCATAAGAGTAAAAATTGATAAATTGGACTTCATCAAAATTAATTTTTGTTCTGCAAAAGGCCCTGGGAAGAGGGTGAAAAGACACATTACAGAGTGGGAGAAAAAATTTGCAAACCACATATCTGACAAAGGACTAATATCTAGAATATATAATGGGCTCTTGAAACTCAATAATAAAAAAACAGAGAATCCAATTAGAAAATGGGTAAAAGACATGAAGAGACATTTCACTGAGGAAGACATACAGATGGCAAATAAACATCTGAAAATATGTTCAGTATCAGTAGCCATCAGGGGAAGGCAAATTAAAACCGCTGTGAGACATCACTACACACCTATCAGAATGGCTAAAATAAAAAGTAGTGACAACACTACCAAATGCTGGCAAGGATATGAAAAAACTGGGTCCCTTGCTCATTGCTGGTGGGAAAGTCGATTGGCATAGCCACTCCAGAGAACAGTTTGGTGGTTTCTTAAAAAAATGACATGCAGCTACCATACAATCCAGCAACTATACTCCTGGGCATTTATCCCAGAGAAATCAAGACATGTTCACACAAAAACCTGCATATGAATGTGTAAAACAGCTATATTTTATGTAAATGCATGTTCAAGTCCCCTGGACTAATCTCTTTTTAATACAATTGACACCTCTTATATAGAAATTCTGGAGTCACTACTTCTGCCTTTGTAGGCTGAAAGAGAGAAAAAAATATATAAAATAAAACCAAGTGAAGACTTCCGGGAAGATGGCGGAAGAGTAAGACTCGGAGATCACCTTCCTCCCCACAGATACACCAGAAATACATCTACGCGTGGAACAACTCCTACGGAGCACCTACTGAACGCTGGCAGAAGACCTCAGACCTCCCAAAAGGCAAGGAACCCCCCACGTACCTGGTTAGGGCAAAAGAAAAAAATAAACAGAGACAAAAGGATAGGGACGGGTCCTGCACCAGCGGGAGGGAGCTGTGAAGGAGGAAAAGTGTCCACACACTAGGAAGCCCCTTCGTGGGCGGAGACTGCCGGTGGCGGAGTGGGGGAGCTTCGGAGGCGGAGACTGCGGGTGGCGGAGTGGGGCAGCTTCGGAGCCGCGGAGGAGAGCACAGCAACAGGGGTGCGGAGGGCAAAGCGGAGAGATTCCAGCGCAGAGGATCGGGGCCGACCGGCACTCACCAGCCGAGAGGCTTGTCTGCTCAGCCGCCGGGGCGCGCGGGGCTGAGAGCTGAGGCTCCGGCTTCTGTCGGAGCGCCGGGAGAGGACTGAGGTTGGCGGCGTGAATACAGCCTGCAGGGTGTTAGTGCACCGCGGCTAGCCGGGAGGGAGTCCGGGGAAAAGTCTGGACCTGCCGAAGAGGCAGGAGACTTTTTCTTCCCTCTTTGTTTCCTGGTGCACGAGGAGAGGGGATTAAGAACGCTGCTTGGGAGAGCTCCAGAGACGGGCGCGGGCCGCGGCTGGAAGTGCGGAGCCCAGAGACAGACATGGGCCGCTAGGGCTGCTGCTGCCGCCACCAAGAAGCCTGTGTGCGAACACAGGTCACTATCCACACCCCCTTCCGGGGAGCCTGTGCAGCCCGCCACTGCCGGGGTCCCGGGATCCAGGGACAACACCCCCGGGAGAACGCACGGTGCGCCTCAGGCTAGCAGCGTCACACCGGCCTCTGCCGCTCGCAGGCCCGCCCCACACTCCGTGACCCTCCCTACCCCCGGCCTGACTGAGCCAGAGCCTCCGAATCAGCGGCTCCTTTAACCCCGTCCTGTCTGAGCAAAGAACAGACGCCTTCCGGCAACCTACACGCACAGGCGGGGCCAAATCCAAAGCTGAGCCCCTGGGAGCTGTGAGAACAAAGAAGAGAAAGGGAAATCTCTCCCAGCAGCCTCAAAAGCAGCGGATTAAAGCTCCACAATCAACTTGATGTACCCTGCATCTATGGAATACATGAATAGACAATGAATCATCCCAAATTAAGGAGTGGTGTGGATGAAAGGCTCTTGGTGCTGCAGCCAGGAGTTAGTGCTGTGCCTCTGAGGTGGGAGAGCCAACTTCAGGACACTGGCCCACAAGAGGCCTCCCAGCTGCACATAGTATCAAACGGCGAAAATCTCCCAGAGATCTCCATCTCAACGCCAGCACCCAGCTTCACTCAACGACCAGCAAGCTACAGTGCTGGACATCCTATGCCAAACAACTAGCAAGACAGGAACACAACCCCACCCATTAGCAGAGAGGCTGCCCAAAATCATAATAAGTCTACAGACACCCCAAAACACACCACCAGACGTGGACCTGCCCACCAGAAAGACAAGATCCAGCCTCATCCACCAGAACACAGGCACTAGTACCCTCCACCAGGAAGCCTACACAACCCACTGAACCAACCTTAGCCACCGGGGACAGACACCAAAAACAACGGGAACTATGAACCTTCAGCCTGCAAAAAGGAGACCCCAAACACAGTAAGATAAGCAAAATGAAAAGACAGAAAAACACACAGCAGATGAAGGAGCAAGATAAAAACCCACCAGACCTAACAAATGAAGAGGAAATAGGCAGTCTACCTGAAAAAGAATTCAGAATAATGATAGTAAAGATGATCCAAAATCTTGGAAATAGAATAGACAAAATGCAAGAATCAGTTAACAAGGACCTAGAAGAACTAAAGATGAAACAAACAATGATGAACAACACAATAAATGAAATGAAAAATACTCTAGATGGGATCAATAGCAGAATAACTGAGGCAGAAGAACGGATAAGTGACCTGGAAGATAAAATAGTGGAAATAACTACTGCAGAGCAGAATAAAGAAAAAAGAATGAAAAGAACTGAGGACAGTCTCAGAGACCTCTGGGACAACATTAAACGCACCAACATTCGAATTATAGGGGTTCCAGAAGAAGAAGAGAAAAAGAAAGGGACTGAGAAAATATTTGAAGAGATTATAGTTGAAAACTTCCCTAATATGGGAAAGGAAATAGTTAATCAAGTCCAGGAAGCACAGAGAGTCCCATACAGGATAAATCCAAGGAGCAATATGCCAAGACACATATTAATCACACTGTCAAAAATTAAATACAAAGAAAACATATTAAAAGCAGCAAGGGAAAAACAACAAATAACACACAAGGGAATCCCCATAAGGTTAACAGCTGATCTTTCAGCAGAAACTCTGCAAGCCAGAAGGGAGTGGCAGGACATATTGAAAGTGTTGAAGGAGAAAAACCTGCAACCAAGATTACTCTACCCAGCAAGGATTCTCATTCAGATTTGATGGAGAAATTAAAACCTTTACAGACAAGCAAAAGCTGAGAGAGTTCAGCACCACCAAACCAGCTCTACAACAACTGCTAAAGGAACTTCTCTAGGCAAGAAACACAAAAGAAGGAAAAGACCTGCAATAACGAACCCAAAACATTTAAGAAAATGGGAATGGAAACACACATATCGATAATTACCTTAAATGTAAATGGACTAAATGCTCCCACCAAAAGACACAGATTGGCTGAATGGATACAAAAACAAGACGCATATATTTGCTGTCTACAAGAGACCCACTTCAGACCTAGAGACACATACAGACTGAAAGTAAGGGAATGGAAAAAGGTATTTCATGCAAATGGAAACCAAAAGAAAGCTGGAGTAGCAATTCTCATATCAGACAAAATAGACTTTAAAACAAAGACTATTAGAAGAGACAAAGAAGGACACTACATAATGATCAAGGGATCGATCCAAGAAGAAGATATAACAATTGTAAATATTTATGCACCCAACATAGGAGCACCTCAATACATAAGGCAAATACTGACAGCCATAAAAGGGGAAATCGACAGTAACACATTCATAGTAGGGGACTTTAACACCCCACTTTCACCAGTGGACAGATCATCCAAAATGAAAATAAATAACACAAGCTTTAAATGATACATTAAACGAGATGGGCTTAATTGATATTTACAGGACATTCCATCCAAAAACAACAGAATACACATTTTTCTCAAGTGCTCATGGAACATTCTCCAGGATAGATCATATCTTGGGTCACAGATCAAGCCTTGGTAAATTTAAGAAAATTGAAATTGTATCAAGTATCTTTTCCGACCACAACACTATGAGACTAGATATCAATTACAGGAAAAGATCTGTAAAAAATACAAACACATGGAGGCTAAACAATACGCTACTTAATAACGAAGTGATCACTGAAGAAATCAAAGAGGAAATCAAAAAATACCTAGAAACAAATGACAATGGAGACACGACGACTCAAAATCTATGGGATGCAGCAAAAGCAGTTCTAAGAGGGAAGTTTATAGCAATACAATCCTACCTTAAGAAACAGGAAACATCTCGAATAAACAACCTAACCTTGCACCTAAAGCAATTAGAGAAAGAAGAACAAAAAAACCCCAAAGTTAGCAGAAGGAAAGAAATCATAAAGATCAGATCAGAAATAAATGAAAAAGAAATGAAGGAAATGATAGCAAAGATCAATAAAACTAAAAGCTGGTTCTTTGAAAGGATAAACAAAATTGATAAACCATTAGCCAGACTCATCAAGAAAAAAAGGAAGAAGACTCAAATCAATAGAATTAGAAATGAAAAAGGAGAAGTAACAACTGACACTGCAGAAATACAAAAGATCATGAGAGATTACTACAAGCAACTCTATGCCAATAAAATGGACAACCTGGAAGAAATGGACAAATTCTTAGAAAGGCACAACCTGCCAAGACTGAATCAGGAAGAAATAGAAAATATGAACAGACCAATCACAAGCACTGAAATTGAAACTGTGATTAAGAATCTTCCAACAAGCAAAAGCCCAGGACCAGATGCCTTCACAGGCGAATTCTATCAAACATTTAGAGAAGAGCTATCACCTATCCTTCTCAAACTCTTCCAAAATATAGCAGAGGGAGGACCACTCCCCAACTCATTCTACGAGGCCAACATCACCCTGATACCAAAACCAGACAAGGATGTCGCAAAGAAAGAAAACTACAGGCCAATATCACTGATGAACATAGATGCAAAAATCCTCAACAAAATACTAGCAAACAGAATCCAACAGCACATTAAAAGGATCATACACCATGATCAAGTGGGGTTTATCCCAGGAATGCAAGGATTCTTCAATATACACAAATCAATCAACGTGATACACCATATTAACAAATTGAAGGAGAAAAACCATATGATCATCTCAATAGATGCAGAGAAAGCTTTTGACAAAATTCAACACCCATTTATGATAAAAACCCTGCAGAAAGTAGGCATAGAGGGAACTTTCCTCAACATAATAAAGGCCATATATGACAAACCCACAGCCAACATCGTCTTCAATGATGAAAAACTGAAAGCATTTCCACTAAGAGCAGGAACAAGCCAAGGTTGCCCACTCTCACCACTCTTATTCAACATAGTTTTGGAAGTTTTAGCCACAGCAATCAGAGAAGAAAAGGAAATAAAAGGAATCCAAATCGGAAAGGAAGAAGTAAAGCTGTCACTCTTTGCAGATGACATGATACTATACATAGAGAATCCTAAAGATGCTACCAGAAAACTACTAGAGCTAATCAGTGAATTTGGTAAAGTAGCAGGATACAAAATTAATGCACAGAAATCTCTGGCATTCCTATACACTAAGGATTAAAAATCTGAAAGTGAAATCAAGAAAACACTCCCATTTACCATTGCAACAAAAAGAATAAAATATCTAGGAATAAACCTACCTAAGGAGACAAAAGACCTGTATGCAGAAAATTATAAGACACTGATGAAAGAAATTAAAGATGATACAAATAGATGGAGAGATATACCATGTTCTTGGATTGGAAGAATCAACATTGTGAAAATGACTCTACTACCCAAAGCAATCTACAGATTCAGTGCAATCCCTATCAAACTACCAATGGCATTTTTCACAGAACTAGAACAAAAAATTTCACAATTTGTATGGAAACACAAAAGACCCCGAATAGCCAAAGCAATCTTGAGAACGAAAAACGGAGCTGGAGGAATCAGGCTTCCTGACTTCAGACTATACTACAAAGCTACAGTAATCAAGACAGTATGGTACTGGCACAAAAACAGAAATATAGATCAATGGAACAGGAGAGAAAGCCCAGAGATAAACCCACGCACATATGGTCACCTTATCTTTGACAAAGGAGGCAGGAATGTACAGTGGAGAAAGGACAGCCTCTTCAATAAGTGGTGCTGGGAAAACTGGACAGCTACATGTAAAAGTATGAGATTAGATCACTCCCTAACACCATACACAAAAATAAGCTCAAAATGGATTAAAGACCTAAATGTAAGGCCAGACACTATCAAACTCTTAGAGGAAAACATAGGCAGGACACTCTATGACATAAATCACAGCAAGGTCCTTTTTGACCCACCTCCTAGAGAAATGGAAATAAAAACAAAAGTAAACAAATGGGACCTAATGAAACTTCAAAGCTTTTGCACAGCAAAGGAAACCATAAAGAAGACCAAAAGACAACCCTCAGAATGGGAGAAAATATTTGCAAATGAAGCAACTGACAAAGGATTAATCTCCAAAATTTATAAGCAGCTCATGCAGCTTAATAACAAAAAAACAAACAACCCAATCCAAAAATGGGCAGAAGACCTAAATAGACATTTCTCCAAAGAAGATATACAGATCTCCAACAAACACATGAAAGAATACTCAACATCACTAATCATTAGAGAAATGCAAATCAAAACTACAATGAGATATCATCTCACACCAGTCAGAATGGCCATCATCAAAAAATCTAGAAACAATAAATGCTGGAGAGGGTGTGGAGAAAAGGGAACCCTCTTACACTGTTGGTGGGAATGTAAATTGATACAACCACTGTGGAGAACAGTATGGAGGTTCCTTAAAATACTACAAATAGAACTACCATATGACCCAGCAATCCCACTAGTGGGCATATACCCTGAGAAAACCATAATTCAAAAAGAGTCATGTACCAAAATGTTCATTGCAGCTCTGTTTACAATAGCCCGGAGATGGAAACAACCTAAGTGTCCATCATTGGATGAATGGATAAAGAAGATGTGGCACATATATACAATGTAATATTACTCAGCCATAAAAAGAAACGAAATTGAGCTATTTGTAATGAGGTGGATAGACCTAGAGTCTGTCATACAGAGTGAAGTAAGTCAGAAAGAAAAAGACAAATACCGTATGCTAACACATATATATGGAATTTAAGAAAAAAAAATGTCATGAAGAACATAGGGGTAAGGCAGGAATAAAGACACAGACCTCCTAGAGAACGGACTTGAGGTTATGGGGAGGGGGAAGAGTGAGCTGTGACAGGGCGAGAGAGAGTCATGGACATATACACACTAACAAACGTAGTAAGGTAGATAGCTAGTGGGAAGCAGGCGCATGGCACAGGGATATTGGCTCGGTGCTTTGTGACAGCCTGGAGGGGTGGGATAGGGAGGGTGGGAGGGAGGGAGACGCAAGAGGGAAGACATATGTGAACATATGTTTATGTATGACTGATTCACTTTGTTATAAAGCAGAAACTAACACACCATTGTAAAGCAATTATACCCCAATAAAGATGTTAAAAAAAAAAAAAAAGATGTGGCACATATATACAATGTAATATTACTCAGCCATAAAAAGAAACGAAATTGAGCTATTTGTAATGAGGTGGATAGACCTAGAGTCTGTCATACAGAGTGAAGTAAGTCAGAAAGAGAGAGACAAATACCGTATGCTAACACATATATATGGAATTTAAGAAAAAAAAATGTCATGAAAAACCTAGGGGTGAAACAGGAATAAAGACACAGACTTACTACTAGAGAATGGACTTGAGGCTATGGGGAGGGGGAAGGGTAAACGGTGACAAAGCGAGAGATAGGCATGGACATATATACACTACCAAACGTAAGGTAGATAGCTAGTGGGAAGCAGCCGCATAGCACAGGGAGATCAGCTCGGTGCTTTGTGACCACCTAGAGGGGTGGGAGGGAGGGAGACGCAAGCGGGAAGAGATATGGGAACATATGTATATATATAACTGATTCATTTTGTTGTGAAGCTGAAACTAACATACCATTGTAAAGCAATTATACTTCAATAAAGATGTTAAAATGAAAAAAAAAAAAAAACCAAGTGGTACTTGATTTGAAGACTTGATACTAAGGCCTCCAGGGAAAGGAGAAATTATACACTCTATGAACCCCAAGGAATTACAGTGTTGCTGTTGTAATCATTGCTCTAAATCTGGACACTACTGGACATAATTCAGAGTCCTGAAAAAATAGAAGGTTTTAAAAGTTTAATGAATATTTACTGAGCATGTACTATGTGTGAAGCATGAGATTTCTGCATTAAAATAACCTGTGTACCTAATAATTATCCCCATTTCACAGATGAGCAAATCTGGTGCAGAGAGGTTTAGATTTAGGTACTGCTCTGTGCCAGGCACTTTGATATTCAGCCATTATCTGATTTCATTCTCAAAGTTAGTCTTGGTCAAAGTTTCCAACCTCCCGTTTCTCAGGTCTTTGGTCATCATTAAGAAAAGTATAATGGGAATGCTCTGAAATTAGACCCCAAAATTAGGACCATGAACCTTGAAGAGCTCTACATTAAAAAGTACAAAACAAGGGGTTCTTGAAATATTAATCTTTGTGCTGTTCTTTCTCCCCTTGCATTCTGGGTTCTTCTTTTAGTGGGCTTGTTATAGTAAGAATACAAAAAGAAGAAAATACTGATATTGAGGTTATTATAAACTTCCAAACCAGGTTTTTGCAAATCAAAAGATAGGGCTCCGAGGACCTAGGTGCACAGAGTTTATGCCATGGCACAGACAAGAAAGGTGAGAAAGGGGAAGCCATCCTTTGCCCAGCCCCCACTCTCCAGGGAGACTACTCGGGGATCTCCTGCCCTGGAGGGAGCTGGGGTGCCTTGCTACGAGCGCCATCCTGCACCATTTGACTGGGAATATCACTTGTGTGCCAGGCAGGTCTTCTCCTGTTATTATGGGCTGAACTGTGTCCCCTCCTCTCATTCATATGTTGAAGCCCTCAATTTGAAGATAGCGCCTTTAAAGAGGTGATTAAATTAAAATGAGGCCATTAAGGTAGGCCTTAATCCAATCTGACTGGCATCCTTGTAAGAAGAGAAAACACAGACACAAAAAGAGATACCAGGCATGTGTGTATACAGAGGAAGGACCATGTGAGGACACAGTGAAGAGGCAGACATCCACAAGCCAAGGAGAGAGGCCCCAGGAGAAACCAGGCCCGCTGACACCTTGATCTTGGACTTCTAGCCTCTAGAACTGTGAGAAAATTAATTTATGTTGTGTAAGCCACCCAGTTGGGGTATTCTGTTACGGTGGCCCTAGCAGACTAATGCACCTGCTATTTGGCGAGGGTCTCCCATCAACCATGGAAAAGAAGACTTCCCATGGCCAAGACATTTGCTGAGCTCCATCTGCAGCTCGGCAGCCTCCTTCAACAACAGACTGGGGCGCTTGTAAGTCCCCCCCACAACAGAAGATCCTTGGCCCTGAGAGGGGTGAGGATGGTGTGGAGAGGAAGATCCATCAGAGGAACTGAGATGGGGCCGAACTGGGGTGGGACGGAGTTGCGGGGAGCTTTCCTGGTTCCAGGTGCAGAAGTTCCTCTTGGTGGGCAGAGCTGCGTCTCTATGGAAAATGATTAACCTGATTGTGAAGCAGCCCGAGCTCCTGGGAGACGAGGTTGAGGGGAAATTGGTTTCTTTCTCTCGCTGGGCCCAGGATTCAAAAGTTGACTTGATGCGGACGTGCCTTGTCTAAGCAGACTCAGGGCGGCCGGGAGGAGCCGGTGATGAAATGGCCAGTGACTGGCAAGGCTTCTGAGCGGCACCATCCATGGAGAGACCCATGGGTTTGCCTTCCTGAGGCATCCCAGGATGCCTTGGATAGAGGATCCAATGAGAGGCCGGCCTCCTGGATACATGGTTCAGGGGCTCAGACACTGTCTCTTGGGCCCCAAAGTGAAGGGTGGCATCTGAGTGATGAGAGGTTTCCTGTGGCCTACATTTTCTCACTTTGCTCTGCGCCTCAGCTGCCACAGCATCTTTATCCTTAGAGTTTTGGGATCTGGATTTGGTGCTCAAATTGAAAAATAAATGACGAGACTGCATGTGTTGGGAGCAAAAGGAAGCCCATGGTTTTCTGCATGGGTAATGAGAGGAAGCAACAAATTCCTTCCTTTCTTTTTCTTTAAACTTATGTCAAAACAACAGTCGCACAGATGAGTGTATGTGTGTGACTGCGGCTGAAGTCTCAATCAGAGTGGATCTTTCTAAAACTCTAGGAGAGGCACAGTGAGGGCTTCCCTAGCACTGAGATGGGAGGAAAAAGCTCCAGCCTCCTACTTCTGGCTAAACCCCAGCTTCTTTGCCTATAAAATAGAGAGGTTGGATTAAATGATTGCAGAATGTTATAATTCTAGGATTTGTAATTTTACTTAGGTTCTTACAGGTGTTTAAGTCAAACCCTACATATCACTGTGTTTCTCTTTCCAAAGGTTAAATGGCTGTGTGTGTGTGTGGTGCGTATGTGCGTGTAGTGTGGGTGTAGTGTAGTGTATATGTGCATCATGTATGTGTGCTGTGTGTATGTGGCCTATGTGTGCCACGTGCGTGTGTTGTGTGTACAGTATGTGTGCGTTCGGTGTGTCATGCACTATTTACTCTTGCTGTCCAGAGTGACCCCCCATTGCCCCATCTATGCTAGATTTCCAGATCCTTCAGAAACCCTGTCTCCCACACCCAGCCAAATAAGCAAGAACACATGTGAAAAGCCTTTCTTATTCCACGGCCTCTTGAGATGCAGCCAAACAGCTGGAATTACATGCTTTGTAGAGAACCAGGGACGTGGCATGGCAATAAAAAATTTAGTTTGTGTTTGAAAACCAAATTCCTTTTCCCAAACCTGAGAGGACAAGAGAGGGTAGAGGCTAGGCTACCTCTTGCTGGCAGCTAAGGGTGTGTGTGTGTGTGTGTGTGTGTGTGTGTGTGTGTGTGTGTAGGGGGTATCTTACATTAAAATCTCTGTCTTTTCTAGTGTTCCGCCATTTACACGTGTATTTGCATTTCAGGCTCCAATTTAAAAGTCAGCCTCTTCTTTCCTCTGCATCTCTTTCTCTAGTTCTTTTGTTCTTCATGCATCTCTCCAGCCCCCCTGCTTCCTCTTTTGCCTTGGAACAGCATGTCAAGCTCCTTGTGACAGCAGCTCAGTGTTCTTAATCTGCTGTGTGGAGGGGGCCCCAGATTAAAGCAAGGAAGGTTAGAATGGCTTATAATTGCTAGGATGCTGGGCGTCAGAATCTTTAACACCTCCACCTTCCTGGCCACAGAAGGGTTTCCTTTTGATTCTGGGGATGTACAGAGCTGCCAGGTCCAGCTTGCCATTCCACGTGTGTTCCAGTTCTGTATTGCTGCTTATCAAGTCACCCCAAATTAAGTGGCTTGAAACAACAATCATTTGTTTTGCTCATGAATCTGGGATTTCAGCATGGCACTTGCTGGGGTAGCTTGAAGGTGAGGGATGACTCCACAGTTGGGGGTTGGAGTCATCTGAAACTCATTCATTCATGTGTCTGCTGTTTATTGCTGGCTGTTGGCTGGGACCTTAACTGGGACTGTTGGCTGGAACGCCTTCATGTGGCTTTTCTATGAGACTGGTGTTCTCACAGCTTGGTGGCTGGGTTCCAAGAGAGAATGTCTCAAGAGATAAGGTGGAAGTGCATATTATTTTTATGACCTAGTCTCAGAAGTCATTTAGTGTTACTCTGTCATAATCTACTGGCCAAGGCAGTTACAAAATTCTGTCCAAGAGGGGGTGACATAGACCCCACTACACATTAGGAGGAGGGTTCAATGTCATATTGTAAAAACAGCCTGTGGGGTGTGTGTGTGTGTGTGTGTGTGTGTGTGCGCGCGTGTTCGTGCACTCTTGTAGTGTACTATGTACTCTATTGTAGTAATGTAGTGTATATGTATTAAGTGTAGTGAACATGCACTATGTTGTGACAGCTGTGTTTGAAAGTTCAGTCTGCTATCTCTCTTTCCACATTCACCATCACTTTCTTTGCCACTTATAGTCCTAGTGGTTTAAATTTATAGACAGAGATGGAATTTGTAGTAAGGTTTGTGTAACACATGGATGTTAAAGCTTACACTTTTGCTTGAATCATGTAGTAGGAAGAATGGCCTCGAGATGGACCCCAAGATTCTGCCTCCTGGTGTACACGCCCCTCCCCTTAGGAGTGTGGGGGACCTATACATATGATGGGATTTTACTGGGGTGATTAGGTTACGTGAGATGGCAAAGGTGAAGGGATTTTGCAGATGTAATTAAGGTCCCTAATCAGTTACTTTGGGTTAATAAAAGGGAGATTGCCCTGGTGGGCATGACATTATTAGGTGAGTCCTTTAAAGGACGGTCAGGTCTTCCCTAAATTAGAGAGAGATTCTCCTGCTGGCTTTGAAAAAGTAAGATGCCATGTTGTGAGAAGGCCATGTGGCTACAATATGAGGGTGGCCTCTAAGAGCTGAGAGCAACCCCAAACAACAGCCAGTAAGAAAACAGGGGCCTCAGTCCTACACCTGCAAGAAAATTCTGCCAACAACCTGAGTGAACTCAGAAGAACTCCAGATGAGAACATAGACCAGCTGACATCTTGAGACCCTGAACAGAGAACCTAGCTACTCCATGTCCAGGCTCCTGACCAACAGAAACTATGAGATGACAAATGTGTGTTGTTTTAAGCCACCAAATTTGTGGTATGTGTTATATAGCAATAGAAAACTCACACGAGGCGTGACCATGAGCTCCACCGGCAAGAAAACGTTATCGAATGGGTAATTGGAGAAACACTCAGCAGATCTAGTAGCGAGACTGTGCACACGCTGTAAGACCCAGCTCAAATGTCACCTCCTGTAAGATCTTCTTGGAGTCTCTTCAGCTAGAAGTAATCTCTTGCATCTGAAATCCTATAGCTTGTTTGTCCCTCTTTTGTGGTACTTCTCATATTCTATTTGTGTGAAACCAGTGAACATGTTTTGACTCCCTGACTGGATTGTAGGGTCCTCCCGATGGAAATTGTGTCCTATTTTTTGGCACCAAGGTACTTAGCATAGTTCTTTGTGTATCAAAAAATGTTCTTGATAATTTATTAGGTAATTTTCTCAGTGATGGAACTTCAACTTCTTTTTGTGGAGGGAGTCTAAGAGTACATTTTGAAATAAGGAACTTCAAGAGATGGTATTCACTATTGTTTTAAGGCTGTTAGTTTAAAATATCAAAACTAGCCAAGCATTCTGGCCGTCACTGCAGTCAGTGAGAATGTTTCTGTCATTTGAGATTCTGAAATTAAGCCTCTGAATGTTCATCCAATAGACTCTGGTTCCCAGGCTCTGAAACTCTCTGCCAAGACAGAATCACAGATCTATCTGAGTAATCTTTATTTTTATCCTGAAAACGGAGAAAAGAACTTCCTAAACCACTGGGACAAGCTGCTGTTCAGCTGTTACCCCTAGAATCAGGACCACTATGTTCATGCAGGTAAGGATGACATTTCTTCTTAGAGCACTAACTACACGTCTATTTAGAGAAACACATAGACTTTAGGTTCTCTTTTGAATTTAGTCTGGGGACACTGAACGCAGAGGAAGAAGAAAGGCCAAAGGACATAAAAAAGTCACGCTTTTCATATAGCAAAACTTCTGTAGCAAAAGAAGCCAACAGTTCCTGGGGGCTGGTTGGTTTGAGCCCCAGAGGTCTCTCATGTCTCAGGGGTGTGAGAACCTGAACACCACAGGGTACTGTTTTTGGCAAGCTTGATTACTAATAACAAAAAGCATTGCCATTAATAGTCTTCCTTGTAGCTCTTATAAAAATAGAATGGTATTACTGTGAGGGTTTCTTTGGGTCAAGTTGTTAGTCAGGTCTACACTTAACGTGCTTGAGGGGAGCACCAGCTGATTACTCTGGGCTCAGGAACACCTTTCGAGGACTTCCAGATCTGGGCCTTATAAAAATAGTGAATAGAAACACTGCATTTGTACTGCTTCTGAGAATTGGTAAAGAGTTTCATATACATTATTCCACTAGGAAAAAGCTGTCCTCTGCTAATAACTTGGTCTACCAGGGGCAGGTGAAGTTCAGGGACCATGATTGTTAAGGCCTCAAATGGCATCCACTTTGTTTGGAAATTAGGAGTGTGTGTCCTGTTCTGGTTGCCAACCTCATGAGGCCCCAGATATCTGGAGCTGACAGATCAGATCACTACTAGTTATCATCAAGATGGTGTTAAAGGCCTGAGTCAGAACTTAATCACACCAGCTATTCTCTGGTTCACCCTGTGGTTATCCCCATGGTCAGTAATGAAACTGGATATGACAGGTCCAGCTTTTACATTTCATATGGAGGACAAGTAAGCATTTGTGAAATCTACTGGGAATTATTTTGCAAAACTCCTGGTATGGGATCTGTGGTCTATTTGCTGTTTAGACTCTAGATAATCCTTGAGCCTCACTAGGTATTTATCCTTATAAATGGTTGTAAGCTAAAGGTGTTAGGAAAAAAGACCACAGTATTGCGTACAAGCGTGTGAGTGAGTGTGTGTGTGTGTGTGTGTGCGTGTGTGTGTGTGTGTGTGTGTGTGTGTATCTGGTGGGAGGTGGGACAGTAAGAAACTAAGAAGAGGGCTTCCCTGGTGGCACAGTGGTTGGGAGTCCGCCTGCCGATGCAGGGGACACGGGTTCGTGACCCGGTCCGGGAAGATCCCACATGCCGCGGAGCGGCTGGGCCCGTGAGCCATGGCCGCTGAGCCTGCGCGTCCGGAGCCTGTGCTCCGTAACGGGAGAGGCCACAACAGTGAGAGGCCCGCGTACCGCAAAAAAAAAAAAAAGAAAAAAAGAAAAGAAACTAAGAAGAGACCTGGCAGCTGCCGCTCCTTTCCCAGTTATATTGGGAGATTTGGGGACCAAGAGGAAAGAGAAAGTGTAGGATTCGAGAAATAAGAAGGTTGGGATACTTGAACTAGCCCCATCCACCTCTGCCTTAGCTTCACTTAGAGAGGTTTTTTAAAACGTAGATATTTAGACCTAGATTTAATGAATTACAATTTCTGGGAGTGGGGCCCAGGAAACTGCATTTCAAACAGATTTGATGCACTGGTTTGTTTGCAAACCACTGGAATAACAAATAGATTACAAGTAACAGTGTAAAGAGCACTGGATGGGGAGTCAGGGTGCTGTGTTTAAGTTCTGCCACCAGCTTGCTGTGACCTTGTGAAATTCACTTTGCCTCTTTGGGTCTCAGTTTCCTCATCTGTAAAATGGGTGGTGGTCCAAATAAGTGGTAACATTCTATCCAGCACCCACATTATAATTCAAAGACTGTCTATGACACAAATGTCTGAAGCCACTCAGGGGTTCTATGAAGATCACTATGCAGGTGCAGGGAAGCAAGACACTGGGAAAGAGGCACGGGTATGAGAGACAAGTGGGGAGAGAGTCTCATGCAAAGGGCCTCTCCGTTGGGGGAATCCGCGTTTTGCGGGGCTTGACACATGTAATTTGAAGTGTCCTCTTTAAGAAAAAGAATGCAAAATTACCATGAAAATTTAGTATAAAAGCGAATATTTGCTTATCCAGAAAAAACCCATAATATCTTTATTAGTTCGTTGCCTGACATACCTTTATAATACTTTTTTTCCTATAGCTTTGGTCTTCATACATTTTGATTTTCTCTTCATGTGACAATAATTTTACACTATCACTTTATTTGGAGAAAATAGAAAGACAATTGTCTTTAATGTGTTTGAAATTTTTTTCTAAGCTATTGATAGTCTAGCAAAGTTTCTTTCAGCT
This sequence comes from Aethalodelphis obliquidens, assembly GCF_003676395.1. Lineage (NCBI taxonomy): Eukaryota > Metazoa > Chordata > Mammalia > Artiodactyla > Delphinidae > Aethalodelphis > Aethalodelphis obliquidens. Next base: position 9,641,009 of record NW_020837984.1, on the reverse strand, counting down.
TCACAACTCATTATTGGTCATGTTGTATACAATTTTAGGATTATAGTCAAATCTGGGAAAACCTTAATCAAGCTTCTTTCGTATTAGAGCTGTAAGAGTTGGAAGAATTTTTCCATGTACTAGCTTCCACCTTTTAATCCTTGTTTTTTCTCCTTTACCTGGATAGTTCTGGTGCTGAGCACTATGGTGCTGGTGCCAGGTTCATAGCACAATGTCCCCTCTGCACCTTCAGGTTGGGACACTGGGTGAGCTGGCAGAGAGGGCTGTCGAGGCCATTCTTACAGTGGGACGGCTCACCATCACTGAACTGCACGTGGAAATGAACACAGACATTCCCCTAAATGCACACCAAGTGTATCTCCAACTTGAATTCTTCTCAGCGAGATCCCCCAAATGCCCATGAGCACTCCAGGGCTGCCTGACCTCTGAGGGATGCATGATAGAGGAGGAGGGAGAGTGGAAAGAGACTGTCATCTTAAATTATGGTTGTCAGAAATATATATATTTATATATGTCTATTTTATTATTTGTAAGTTATATAGTATATATTTCAGGTGGACCCTGTGACTTGTATATAATATACATACTATATGTATCAATGATATATAATATATATACACACTATATATACAACTGTTATATATTATACATTAATAATATTATATATTATACTATATGCATACACCATATAAATTGGTATACACACATATATATTGCCAATTTTACAAAAATATATGGGCTGTATGATCCCATTGCTAGGGCCCTTCGAAAGCCATGGAGGAGCCAGTGCAAGGGGAGTCCCCGGATTTTAGAGCTTCGTTAGCTTTACAGTAGATCCACACCTGCTTTGACACTGGGACAGAGACCAGGGTTGATTGTGGGAATCACAGGGCTGAGATATTTCCCCAAGGGTGCGGAGAGTTTTGAAAGGCTTGGGCACGTACCTCTAGGGTGAAGTGCTGTGACTCTGACTGCATTGTTGGTATGGAGTTCATCTGTATTCCTTCCCTCTTCTCCTCTCATCCCCCCACGTAGGAAGGTTAGTGTCACGCCTGTGCAGGTAGCTGAGCCGACATTCCACAGTTAGTTATCCTCGCTGCCCCGCTCCCCATGAAAAGGTGGAGGTTAATCTTTCAGAGGAGTGGGGAGGAGAATTCTGGGATAAATACGTATCTTGGAAAAGGGCTGAGAAACAGAAGCACTTCCTTGGAGCCCACTTACAGAGAGCATGGGCAAAGCTAGATTGTCAGCAGAGGATCCTGCAGAGAATATGGTTGGCTGTGTCATGTTAGGAGCAGAGCAGGCAGGAGGCTTTAGCAAAGACATAAGAGGGAACTCTGCTGGGGGATGGAGGAGTGGGATTGGGCAGTGAAGGTGCCTGTCTGGGTGATTGACTTCAAGAGGCAGGAGGTAACTGGAGACCTGCCAGAATCCTCAAATATGTGAATACCCAAAAGTATACACTATACACAGTGGAATGTGGACACAAAGACAGTAGAGAACAGTAAAGTCCCCTTGCAATGCGGTTGCTGCACAGTTGGCCAGGTTCACTCACACTAGCTAAGTGACATTCTGGAGCACCAAGCTTCCAGAGGGAGATAGTCACAAGTGAGCCTCATGCAAAGGACACCTGCATCACAGGCATTCTGAATTATGAAGGACTAGTCAAACCCTCATCATTAAATTAATACCCTGAGCCTGCTTTTAAAGTTTTGCTCAGAACTCTGCAGTGGCTTCCTTTTGTAACTAGGGAAGGAGCAGTGTGGGGCAGGGAAGTGTACCTCAGCTGGGGGAAGACTGAGGTAATATACTAGAACCCAAATCCTGGGAACCCCTCTTCGCTGGAGGCTCAACTGGATGCAAGACTGGTGAACGGATAGACACCTTCTTCAGAAGGGATCCTTCTTCAGAATTCTTGCTCTCCTTTGGTTTTCTTCTTATTTTTAAAAATTTCAAATCAGAGAATATAATATATACAGTAAAGTGTTTATAGAGCATTAACCTTATGTGTACAGCTCAATGAATTTTTGTCTACATGTATATGCATGTGCCCACTGCTCAGATCAATATATAGACATTTTCAGCATCCCAGAAAGTAACCCTTGCTCCTTCCTAGTTAATTATCCTTCCTTCACTGTAGAGGTAACTAATATTCTGATTTATATTACCATTGATTAGCTTTTCCTTTTCTTGAACTTCATAAAAATGGAATTATTCAATGTATTTTCTGTATTAGTATTCTATTGTGGTATAACAAATAACCATAAATTTAGTGGTTTAAAACAACACACGTTTATCATCTCACATTTTCTGTGGGTTAGGAGCTAGGGCACAGCTTACCTGGGTTCTCTGCTCAGGATCTTACGAAGCTGCAGTCAAGGTGTTGGCTGGGCTGTGTTCTCATTTGATGGCTTGATGGGGAAGAAACTGCTTGCAAGCTCATTCAGGTTGTTGGCAAAATTCACTTCCTTGTGGTTGTATGACTGTTTGCCAAAGGCCACTCTCAGTTCTTAGAGAATACCTGTAGTTCCTTGCCACATGGCCCTCTCACGGGCTCTCTCACAATATAACAGCTTACTTCATGGAAGTAAGGGAGAAGCTCTCTCTCTAGTTTACAAAGACAGAGTCTTGAATAAAATAACATAATCATGGGAGATGTGGTATCCCATCAATTGTGACATATATTATAACCTAATCAAAGAAGCAGCATCCCATTACCTTTGCTGTATTGTATTTGCTGGAAACAAGTCACAGGCTTTGCCTGCAATCACAAGGACAGGATTGTATAAGGATGTGACTTGTTGGGGGGGGGTCACTGTAGAGTGTGTCTGCCACATTCTGGGTTTTTTTTTTAATAAATTTATTGATTTATTATTTTTATTTTTGGCTGCATTGGGTCTTCGTTGCTGTGCATGGGCTTTCTCTAGTTGCAGCGAGCTGGGGCTACTCTTCGTTGCAGCGCATAGGCTTCTCATTGTGGTGGCTTCTCTTGTTGTGGAGCACGGGCTCCAGGGGCGCAGACTTCAGTAGTTGCAGCATGTGGGCTCACTAGTTGTGGTTCGTGGGCTTAGTTGCTCCACGGCATGTGGGATCTTCCCGGACCAGGGCTCGAACCTGTGTCCCCTGCATTGGCAGGCGGATTCTTAAACACTGCGCCACCAGGGAAGCCCCACATTCTGTTTTGTGTTTGACTGCTTTGGTTCAACTGAACACCTATGAGATTCACCCATGCTGATGAGTGTATCCATTGTTCATTCCTTCCCATCATTGTGTAGTATTCCTCTACATGAATAGACCACTATTTCATTATCTATTTTCCTACTGATGGATGTTTGGGATGTTTCTACTTTTTGGTTATTATGAATATAACTGTTGTAAATATTCTTATACATGTCTCTAGATGAACGTGTGCATTTGTTTCTCTGGGATTTATATTCAAGCATGTTTAGTTTTTTTTTCCCCTGTAATTTAATTCATTCAACACTTATTTACACTAAGCCCTTCTTGTTGCAGTTTTAAAAATCATGACTTAGGATCAGGCTGGAGGATTAAAGAGGGGTTGACTTTTGATATGACAGTTATGATTCACCTCCTCTCCCCTTGCCAAGGGCGGTGATGATTTGATCCCAATTTTATGGAAGCTTTCCTGATGATTCCTCTCCCCTCCACCTTTTCTTTCAGCAGCCAATAAAACGTAAAACAGCAACCACCCACCCTAACCCTGAGACACTGCATTGTGGTTGCTAATCTGGTTTCAGTGGGATACAGGTCTCCAATACTCAGGGACACCACTTTTTGTGCTTTTCTCTGTGCATGGTTTTCAGCCGTAGAGTCTTAGACAACAGAGGACCCCTATAGAAGCATGCGGTATCCTCCAAGGGGCTAGAGCCTAACTCTGTAACCTTCGGAGGACTGCCAGAGTCAGGCCCCACTCTCTGAGGAGCCTTTCACTTTACAGTGCAAGGAAATGGAAAGATTCAGTCATATATGAAAGGAAAGTCCAGGTAATGAATAAAACTTAGAAATACACAAAAAGAGGAACACATCTGCCTTTCCTTATAGTTTGGAGTTGAAGAGGGAGGAATTAGATCTCTGACTAATACAACCAGGGTGAATGGTGGTGTCATTTACTGAGAAGAGGAGGGGCCAGGGAGAAGCATATCTGGGGAGAGAAATAAAAAATTCTTGATCTATTAAATTTGGGATGCCCATTAGACATCTGAGTGGAGATGTGGAATAGGCAGATGGCTATAACAAGTCTGAAGATCGGGGGAAATGTAAGAGCTGGAGGTATAAACTTGACAGTCATGTGTATATTAGTGGATTTGAAAGCCAGGGTGTGAATGAGCTCATTTAGAGAGAAAGGGCAGAGAAAGGAGTTGCGAGCCTTGGAAGACACCACATTTGGATATCTGGCAAAAGAGGAAGGATCAAGAAAAGAGACTGAGAAGGAGTAGCCAGCAGGGTAGGAGGAAAACCGGGAGTCTATGGTGTCAATCAAAAGAGAAGAAGGTTTAAAGAATGAAGAAATGGTCAACTGTGCTGAATGCTGCTGAACAGTTGAGTGGGATGAAGATAGGAGAGTGTTCCATGGATTTGCCTACGTGGAGGTCGCATTGCCCTTGGCAAGAGCACTAGAGCAGTGGTTGCTGAGACGAAAATGAAGTGAATGGGAAGTGAGTAAGTGGAGATAAGATGTGTAAATATTGGCTCTTAAAAATTTGGTTTTGCAAACAACCCAATCAAAATATGGGCAGAAGATTTAAATAGACATTTCTCCAGAGAAGATATACAGATGGCCAAGAAGCACATGAAAAGCTGCTCAACATTACTAATTATTAGAGAAATGCAAATCAAAACTCCAATAAGGTATCACCTCACACCAGTTAGAATGGGCATCATCAGAAAATCTACAAACAACAAATGCTGGAGAGGGTGTGGAGAAAAGGGAACCCTCTTGCACTGTTGGTGGGAATGTAAATTGATACAGCCGCTATGGAGAACAGTATGGAGGTTCCTTAAAAAACTAAAAATAGAATTACCATATGACCCAGCAATCCCACCCCTGGACATATACCCAGAGAAAACCATAATTCAAAAAGACACATGCACCCCAATGTTCATTGCAGCACTATTTACAATAGCCCGGTCATGGAAGCAACCTAAATGTCCATCGACAAATGAATGGATAAAGAAGATGTGGTACATATATACAATGGAATATTACTCAGCCATAAAAAGGAATGAAATTGGGTCATTTGTACAGACGTGGATGGATCTAAGAGACTGTCATACATAGTGAAGTAATTCAGAAAGAGAAAAACAAATATCGTATATTAACGCATGTATGTGGAACCTAGAAAAATGGTACAGATGAACCAGTTTGCAGGGCAGAAATTGAGACACAGATGTAGAGAACAATATGGACACCAAGGGGGGAAAGTGGCTGGAGGGGCGGTGGTGATGGTAGTGTGATGAATTGGGAGATTGGGATTGACATCTATACACTAATATGTATAAAATGGATAACTAATAAGAACCTTCTGTATAAAAAAGTAAATAAAACAAAATTTTTAAAAAAAGATTTTTAAAAAATTTGGTTTAGGAGAGGAGTAAAGGATGAGGCAATAGCCAGAGGGGTTGGATAGCAGAGAGTGAGGAAGAGATTGGTGTTGCAGGAGAGGGAGGAGAGACATGAAGGATTGAAGATCTTCTTGGGGAGGACAGGATGAGATCATGAGTGCCCCTGGAAATTCTGGGCTTTGGCAGGAGGAGGGATACTTCCTCCTCACATATTGGGTTGGAAGGAGATGCTGGTGGATTTAGGCTCTGATACCTTCCATTGTCTCAAAGAAGCAGGAGTCAGGACATGAGCTGTTAGGAGGAAGAGAAGGGAGTTGTTGAGAAGAGAGAAGAAGGGAGGAAAAGAGCCAGTTTAGAGAGTGCTGTATTGGTCTAGGTCTTGCAAGAAGTAGATGCCAAGACAGGAGTAAACATGCAAGGATTTTATTTTATTTATTTTTTTGCTTTTTTTTTAAACATCTTTATTGGAATATAATTGCTTTACAATGGTGTGTTAGTTTCTGCTGTATAACAAAGTGAATCAGCTATACATATACATATATCCACTTATCTCCTCCCTCTTGCATCTGCCTCTCACCCTCCCTATCCCATCCCTCTAGGTGGACACAAAGCACCGAGCTGATCTCCCTGTGCTATGCAGCTGCTTCCCACTAGCTATCTATTTTACATTTGGTAGTGTATGTATGTCCGTGCCACTCTCTCACTTCGTCCCAGCTTACTCTTCCCCCTCCTTGTGTCCTCAAGTCCATTCTCTACATCTGCTTCTTTATTCCTGTCCTGCCCCTAGGTTCTTCAGAACCTTTTTTTTTTTTTAGATTCCAGTTATATGTGTTAGCATACGGTATTTGTTTTTCTCTTTGTGACTTACTTAACTCGGTATGACAGACTCTAGGTCCATCCATCTCACTACAAATAACTCAATTTCATGTCTTTTATGACTGAGTAATATTCCATTGTATATATGTGCAACATTTTCTTTATCCATTCATCTGTCGATGGACACTTAGGTTGCTTCCATGTCCTGGCTATTGTAAATAGAGCTGCCATAAACGTTGTGGTACCTGACTCTTTTTGAATTATGGTTTTCTCAGGGTATATGCCCAGTAGTGGGATTGCTGGGTCGTAAGGTAGTTCTATTTTTAGGTTTTTAAAGAACCTCCATACTGTTCTCCATAGTGGCTGTATCAATTTACATTCCTACCAACAGTGCAAGAGGGTTCCCTTTTCTCCACACCCTCTCCAGCATTTACTGTTTGTAGATTTTTTGATGATGGCTGTTCTGACCGGTGTGAGGTGATACCTCATTGTAGTTTTTTTTTTTTTTTGCGGTACGCGGGCCTCTCACTGTTGTGGCCTCTCCCGTTGCGGAGCACAGGCTCCAGACGCGCAGGCTCAGTGGCCATGGCTCACGGGCCCAGCTGCTCCGTGGCATGTGGGACCTTCCCAGACCGGGGCACGAACCCGTGTCCCCTGCATCGGCAGATGGACTCTCAACAACTGTGCCACCAGGGAAGCCCCTCATTGTAGTTTTGATTTGCATCTCTCTAATGATTAGTGATGTTGAGCATCCTTTCATGTGTTTGTTGGCCATCTGTATATCTTCTTTGGAGAAATGTCTATTTAAATCTTCTGCCCATTTTTGGATTGGATTGTTTGTTTTTTTGACATTGAGCCGCATGAGCTGCTTCTAAATTTTGGAGGTTAATCCTTTGTCAGTTGCTTCATTTACAAATATTTTCTCCCATTCTGAGGGTTGTCTTTTCGTCTTGTTTATTGTTTCCTTTGCTGTGCAAAAGCTTTTAACTTTCATTAGGTCCCATTTGTTTATTTTTGTTTTTAGTTCCATTACTCTAGGAGGTGGGTAAAAAAGTATCTTGCTATGATTTATGTCATAGAGTGTTCTGCCTATGTTTTCCTCTAAGAGTTTGATAGTGTCTGGCCTTACATTTAGGTCTTTAATCCATTTTGAGTTTATTTTTGTGTATGGTGTTAGGGAGTGTTCTAATTTCATTCTTTTACGTGTAGCTGTCCAGTTTTCCCAGCACCACTTATTGAAGAGGCTGTCTTTTCTCCATTGTATATTCTTGCCTCCATTATCAAAGACAAGTTGACCATATGTATGTGGGTTTACCTCTGGGCTTTCTATCCTGTTCCATTGATCTATATTTCTGTTTTTGTGCCAGTACCATACTGTCTTGATTACTGTAGCTTTATAGTATAGTCTGAAGTCAGGGAGCCTGATTCCTCCAGCTCCATTTTTCGTTCTCAAGATTGCTTTGGCTATTCGGGGTCTTTTGTGTTTCATACAAATTGTAAAATTTTTTGTTCTAGTTCTGTGAAAAATGCCATTGGTAGTTTGATAGGGATTGCATTGAATCTGTAGATTGCTTTGTGTAGTAGAGTCATTTTCACAATGTTGATTCTTCCAATCCAAGAACATGGTATATCTCTCCATCTGTTTGTATCATCTTTAATTTCTTGATCAGTGTCTTATAACTTTCTGCATACAGGTCTTTTGTCTCCTTAGGTGGGTTTATTCTTAGAAGGATTTTATTAGTAGAACCATCTGTGAGAGAAAATGGGGAGGGAGCCAGAAGAGGATGGGAGAGCTGTCAGACAGTGATGCAGGTCTGACTCCAAGTCAAGAGAGAGGAAAGGAAGGGTGGGTAGAAGTGTACTAGACTGCCATGAAATCTAGAGAAGTTTCAGTAGGCCAATGGGAAGCCAAAATTGGCCATCAGAGGAGTTCCCTGTTTCCTTGTTGTCCCTGCTGAGCTCAGCCATTGGGAAGCGGCACCTGGGAAGGTGGTCTTAGCATCAACACAGTGATGGATTTCAGAGCACAGCTGCTGGGGCCTTAGGCTAATTATGCTCCCTGTGAGGCATTCTCATGACTGCAACAATGGGGAAGATGAACTTATTAGAACAGATGTAGTCATGCTGCCAGGCAGTGTTGGGCACCCATTTGAAGTTTGTGATTATGAATTTAAAGTGAAAGCCAGGGCTTCCCTGGTGGCACAGTGGTTAAGAATCCACCGCCAATGCAGGGGACATGGGTTTGAGCCCTGGTCCAGGAAGATTCCACATGCCACAGAGCGACTAAGTCTGTGCGCCACACTACTGAGCCTGTGCTCTACAGCCCGCAAGCCACAACTACCCACATGCTTCTACTTCTAGAAGCCCAGGCATCTAGAGCCTGTACTCCACAACAAGAGAAGCCATTGCAACGAGAAGCCCGCACACCTCAACGAAGAGTAGCCCCCGTTTGCCGCAACTAGAAAAAGCCCATGCACAGCAACGAAGACCCACCACAGCCAAAAATAAATAAACAAACAAATTAATTAATTAATTTAGAAAAATAAGGTGAAAGCCATCTTTCCTTGGAAACTCAAATTTAAACGCTTCATGAATGCATGGCTGAGCTCTATGGCTCTAGTGGACAGTTGGCAACTTCTAATGTGAACAAAGTTTAGGCCAACATCAGTGTGGCTAGTATTCCATGGGTGAAGCTTTGAGATCTTGACTTCTCATTGGTTTGTGTTCCGGATTGGTCCCAGCATATTTGTTGAGACAAAGTTCATTCCTTCAGTTGTACTGCCCCAGCCCACCTTCGGACAGAGATGGGATTGTCATTGTTCAGGAGAGTCATGGTCAGCTATTTAATTCTCATAACAGGTGCCAACAGATATCTTCTGACAAATTGATTTTTATAAATATTTTCCCAATAGCAAAAGTAATATACGTAGAAAACTTGGAAACTGCAGTGTCTGTCATCTGCCCATATTCCTCAATCCATCCTGGAGGTCCCCTACAGTTGATGCACAGTTCCCTTATCTGTTAGTGACTTCCTTTCTTCAGCATCTCTGTCACCTTTGGGAGGACTTTATCTTCTTGAGGCCACAGGGTCCTGTTTGGCCTCCACACAGGGCAGGTCGAAAGTACCGGGGCGTTAACACCTCAGGAGCAATCCTCAACAATGGGGATGAGAGCGGGTGGGTAAATACCCCAGCTGTCTGACCCTTAGTGCCAGACAGCACTGAGGTATGTTCCACACGGCCTCTCAGAGAGTCCCTGGGGATTTCATTCCAGTTGCTTACACTGGCAACCCACTCACCAATGCACTGCTTTTTGGCTTTCTTCCCTTCTCTGTTTCACTTTCCCACTTCCCTTCTAGTGCTTCCTGGGATTATCTCCAAACATACTACCTGCACCCAAATCCTTGTCTTAGGAGTGAGGAGAACCCAAACTATGCAAGAGCAAAGTGGTAGGAGTCTACTACCTAGAGAGAGACAGTTAACATTTATACTTTCCTTCTACTCTTCTCTCTCTCTCTCTCTATCTATATACACATTTTTCCACTTAGAAGTAACCAGTTAATATTTTATATCTTTCCTTTTCTTTTCCCAGTGCTTCATGCTATACATCATATTTTGTTACTGAATTCTTATCTAACTGTAGTATTACGGACATTTGTCAGATCGTGAAAATTATGATATAGAAAATAATCGTTAATGACTTTCTAGTGTTTCTTTGGATATGTGTTAGATTGATTTTTAAGATTAATGATTTGCTTTTAATCAGTAATAGAACATTATTCTAGCTGGGTTCTTTTCAAATAATATAACTTCTAACTACGTATGACTCAACTTTTAACAAATATTTACAGAGGATTGCTTGAAAGATATGCAGTCCAGTCTTTAGATAAGGTAGATCTCATTCGTGGATCCACATCAGGTAAGTCTAATACCATGGGTAAATGTGTTTGGCTTTCCTCCTCTATCACCTGACAGAATTGCTGTCCTAAATTGAGCTTTGGAATATCTGTCACCCTCAGTGACCCTACGGAAATTGCCATAGAAACTTAGTGTTGCTTGGATTTCTGGAAAGCTGTTGAGGGCACTGGGAGACTGCCCTTTATGAGGACTTGGAGGACAAAGATCACTAGAGTCTCAGAACAAAGAAGAGTAGAGTATTCCTGAGGAACTGGGTTTTGATCTTTTGTGCAATGTCAATTTTGTAACTTTCACATTTTCATTTTTGCTGTGTTTCATAGGAAGCTCACAACCTAATTTAGAGCCTACTTTTTATATTTTATAAGATTTTATAAGAAAATTTTATAAGATCAGTTTAAATAACTGAGTACTGACTTTCCTTCTACATGAATCTCCTTTCTTCTACCTCTCCCCCATTTTTCTCCTTATACCTTATTTCTTTATCAAATTTAAAAAGATTTTTTACAGTGGGTAGATTTTGTAAGTCACCTGAAAAAATATTTTAATGATATGCGGTATATCCCCACCATTCGTATCATATAATGATATGCATATTTAATGATAGGCAGTATATCCCCACCATTCCTTCCTCTCTTGTGTGGCGTCTCAGAGACTATACTTCTGGGGTATTTTTGGAGTGGGAGAGCAGTGAGGGCTGTCCTAAACCGTCATCTCAGCCAGTTCAGATGGAGCTCAACAGTTTCAGGACCCACATGCCCCTCCTCCCTGGGGTGGGCTCCTCCCCCTGTGGTGTGGCCCCTCCCACTACTATGTGACCCCCCCCACCAAAGCACTCAGCCAGCTGTTGATGTATAACTTCAACCCTTTCTGCCCTGGCGTGGAGATCTGCTGGTGGGAAGACACTGAACCGGCCGCAGGTGCGGGCATCATTTCTGCTCCTCTCCCTAGTACTCAACATGCTAGGCGCTGGCAGTCTGTCATGCAGACTCTTCCGCAGGCCGCCTGCATCTCCAGCCTCCCTCTGTGCCATCCCCCACGTCGGTGGTGGGGGGGGGGCAGGAGGAGGCCCCCTTGGGAGGGTTGTTGTCTGCCCACCCCTCTCTCCCCTCCTCTTCCAAATTCAGTTCCCTAGAGCCTTCCTTATTGATTCTCAAGAGCACCGTTTGGAAGAAAGGGAAAAATACCCCAAATGAATATTAACTGTGTTTTTCTCTTTATATTTCTGCTAAGAGAATCGTAATTCTGGGCAATGTGCAGGCCTCTGACTGACAAGGAGAGAGTGAATAGAGGAAGAAAAGCATAGTAACTGATTTATCTAGATTTATAGGGGTGAAATATATGCAATATGTATTTCAAGTGTGTATACATTTAGAATGGATATTTTAGTTTATTTTATAGATATCTATATGTGTATATGTGTGTGTGTAGTATATATGTGTGTATGTATGTGTGTGAGTGTATCTCTCAGATCTGATCATGTCATGCTTTAAAAGCCTTCCATAGTTCCCTCTTGTAATAGGACAAAGTCTAAACTCTCCTTGGCACCTCCTCCATACATACCCTCGTCCTCGTCAGGCCACCCCCACCCCCAGACGGCAAATACTCTTTGGCCTGCTGTGAACCTAGCCTTTTTTCCTGTGTAAGCCTTTGCGCAAGTTATTCACCCTGACTACCCAGCTCCCGGCTCCCTCCCCATCAGGTGCCTCCCTTGGAAAGTTCTATTCATTCATCTCGAATAAGTTCACTGTCCCTCCTGAGCTAAGCCTGTTGAGATCCCAGTGCCTAGCACAGTGCAACCAACACTGGATGAACTCTCAGATCTCCCCCATCCCCAGGGACACTTGAGTGCCTTCCTGTCTGTCCCAGACACTCAGCTCACTAGTCCCTCCATGAGAGCATTTCTTAGGTGCCTGCATCTCCCATTACAGCCCTCAGTGCAGGGCCCATGCTCCTCCTCCCAAAGAGCATTCTCAGCATCCTGCACAGGGCCTGGCACATGGTTGCCACCCTGTGCGTGCTCCTTGAATGAATGAGTGTGTACTTATAGATCACTATCCATGTGACAGAAAAGCTGGAAACTGAAAGCAAAATGTTGAAGGCCTTACCCAAGAAGCAATAATCAGGAACAGTGGTAAAGGCTCCCACACAGGTGACTAGTTCACTGTGGAAAACTGAATTTGGTTTGCAAAGACGTAGACACCACCACAGCTCTCAAGGAAGGCAGTGGCTGTTTCTTTTTGGGTCCCCCCCACCCATCGTCATGGGCGACCTGTGGGTATAATGGATTCATAGTTCCTGTAGCAACCAGAAAAGCAGCACCAGGGAGGGAGGTCAGGGGCCCCTCCCCTGGTCTGGGGGAGACTCTCTAACTGCCAGCTGCCCCCCAGACGTGAGCAGGGGGTTCTGCTGCTGCTGGGTCCAGGGCCCACCCGTCTAAGCTTCAGATGGCTCGCGTCCATACATGTGTTGGGGGAAGTTCAAAGCTACACTTCCAGTTTCCCACTCCCATTAGCCGTTACACTCTGGGCAGGTTTTTCGGCCTTCTTGATTGCTAGATCTGGGCTTCAGGCCTGGTGAGCCCTGGATGCACCTATAAGATTGCAACAGGGTCAAAGGATATTTTCATACTCTGGGACTGAGCAACCTTCTAATTATTCTCTTTATTATCATTTTGCTGACTTCCTGTTCCTTCTTTCCTTGTGTTAAATTTCTAACATCTCTCAGTGCATAAGATCCACGACAGCACAATACTGTGAACAGCAGCTGGTACATGGTAGATATCTTGTTGGACAGAAAATGAATAAATGAATGGCTGTGTATTGGAACAAAATGAATGAAGGCTGTAGGTACTCCTTTGGTTGTTTTTTCAACTGGACTATCTCCCTGTAACCTGTGCTGGCTTAAGTCTGGCTCTGTCTGAGGGCTAGATGAGCTGGTCTAATTCTTCTGGCCTCAGGATTCTAGAACGGTGAGGCAGGGGGAGAAGGAAATGAGAGGCCTGAGAGAAGAGGTGGCTGGAAGGCCTTTCGGGAGCCTCACTGCCCAGTGAGATTTCCTCTGGCAGCTTACCCCCATTGGCTGGGGGCCTGCGCCTGCCCACTCCACAGAAGGAGCTTGGCTGCGGTTACACTGTCAGGCTCCAAAGTCAAGAACAGTGAAGGGAGGAGGGGCCTGCTCTGTGGGGCCAGGGGTTGGGAGGGGGGTTGAAGGGCAAGGAGTCCGGGCTCCACGTGGCATCCGGTTTTAAACAACTCTACTTAGAAATAGAAGAAATCTCTCCGGAAAATGGGAGGGCTCTGGCATGCTGCCCAGGCCTGAGGAACAGTAAGTTCCTGCCAACTTGTGACGGAAGTGGGGGATTTGTGGGAAGGGCAGAGGGAAGAGGGCATTGAAGGGAGTGGACACAACCCAGCAACATTTTTCCTGGTTAAAAACCCTGTTCGGAGGTAAACATGTTTCTGAAAATGAAGAGGGTTTTTATTCTTCCAGGCCAGCCTACTTCCTAGGCTGGGAATAATGCAATTATTCCCAGGTGTGTGTGTTTGTTTTCAAAGAAGGACTATTATAAACTATTCACGGTCCCTGCCTGAGAATGCTTTGGAATAACGGAGTGCAAAAATCAGCCCCACCTCTTCGTATTTCTGAGGCATGAACATGCCTTCTAGATTTTCTCTTCCAGGACAAGGCTGGGAAACTCTCCTGGGAAGCTCCTTTCCAGCCCATTAGAGCCAGAGCCAATCATGGCCTCTTCAGGGCTTTTTTAGGCTGGGGAGGGTAAGGGATACAGACGTGCAGACAATCTGCCTTGGCTGACTGCTCCGGCAAGGTGAACTCAGGGAAGGAAAGCTCTGAGGGGGAGCAAGGGGCCTTGATGAAGAGGGGGAAAGGAGTTACACATTTATAACTGCAGAGAGGTGTAAAATCAACATGGTTCCAACGAGACCCTAAGTGGATAGTCTGCAATAATTCATCCTCTTGTCCAGAACCCCAACCCACAGCTGTCCCTGGTGGGTTGGGGCATTTCATAATCTCTTTGACTTCAGAGCCTCACGGTGGCCTCCAGAGCCAAGGGAGCCCCCTCTTTTCAGGAAGTGGACTGTTAATCTGGTTCACCTGGGAAGCCCACCTGGAAAACCTGTGTGAGGGCAGGGGAAGGCAGAGGGGGAGGAGTGGATGCTTTTTAAACCCACCCGCTTCACGAGGCTTTCTGAGAAGGTGTATCGTCTATGCTGCTATAGGAACTTTCAGGTGTTGCTGGTGGGAAGGTGACTTGGTACAACCACTTGGGAGAACTTGTCGTTATACAGGGAAGACGAAAATGCAAAACCAACCCAGAAATTCCATTCCTAGTTATTTGTCCTAGAGCAGCAATTCTCAAACCTTTTGGTCTCAGGACCCCTTTTCACTCTGAAATATTGTTCAGGACCCCAAATAACTTTTGCTTGGATGGGTTATATCGACCAATATTTACCATATTAGAAATTAAACCTAAGAATTCAAAAACTTATTAATTCATTTAAAAGTAACAATAAAAACTCATTACACACTAACAAATAACGTTTATGAAAAATAAATATATTTTCTAAAACAAAACAGTGGGAAGAGTGGCATTGTTTTATAGTCTTGCAAATCTGACTTAATAGAAGACAGCTGGAATTCTCATATCTGCTTCTGCATCTGTGTGTTGTGATATCTCATGTGGTGGAAAACTCCACCATTTACTTATAAGAGCTTGAGAGTAAAAATGCCAAAAAACCCCTTTGTATTATTATGAAAATAGTTTTGACTTAACAGACCTCCCCTGCCCACCCCCCACACCCCCGCTGAGATCATCTCAGGGGCTCCCAGAGGTTCTCTGCTATTCCAGAGAACATTTCTTACTTCTATCCCAGTAGATATATACGAGCATGTTCAGAGTGGTATTATTCATAACAGCAAAAAGAAACTCAACTTAAATGTTTATAAATAGTAGAATTGATAAATAAATTGTGAAATATTCATAGTATTGCTGAATCTCACAGACAATACTTTACAAAAAACAATAAAATATGATTTCATATTTATAGAGATCAAAAACATAAAATATATTATTCAGTGATAAAAATATATGGCAAAACCTTAAAGAAAAGCAAGAATAGTGTTTATCTCTGGGGAAGAGGGAAAGGAATACCACTGCCAAAGGATATACATGAAGTTTCAGAGATATTTCTGTTTCAGTTATGATGAGCTAGTTATGCTTCAGTAATGAACAGCCCCTGAAATCTCAATGGGTTGGTTACAACAGAGGTTCATTATGGGCCAGCTAATAGGGACTCCACCAATTGGTGTGTCTCTAGTAAGTGTGGTGGGGGGAGGGAACATGACAAGGCATGCACTGGCTCTTAAAGGCCATCCAGGAGAGGCACTTGTTGCTTCTGCTTACATCCTATTGGCCAGAGCAAGTCACATGGCCATGTGTAACTTCAACGGAGTGGGGAAGTGCCATCTGATCATGTGCCCAGAAGGAGGGAAACTGAGACATTCGGGTCATTTGGTATTGTTCTACTTCCTTAGGACCATTTGGCTTTAAGTGGAGTGGTAGGTTCATAGGTATTTGCTTGATTGTTATATACATATAAATTTATAGATAAATTTATGCTTATTATTATATACTATGTATGTATATATGTCTTATTTAAATATATATGTATGTTTATTTCTTTTTTAGGTATAAAATATTAGAAAGAAACAAACAAAAAGGGAGAGAAAAAAGAAGAAGCCTTTAATTGTGATGTACAAATTCATATATTTGGATAAAGGAAAATAGAGACCAAGAGAGGAGAGTGTGAGAGCTAAACTGAAAAACATTTGGAATTCCTGGTCTTTAAACTGGGGTAAGCATATTCCCAGGGTCCATGAACACATACTAAAAGTTTCCAATACAGATTCTATTAAAGAATTAATTTCTAGATGCTCACTTCCAGATGTCCTCTTTACTGAAACTTGTCTCCCTGAGAATACTCCTGTGTTTGAGCTATTCTCCTTTCCCCTTTCCTCTTTTCAAAGTGTCCTTTTCCCATGTTTTTTCAGAAGAAAGATGTGGTCCATCCTGTCATTTTGTCATTGGTAAAAATCTCCAGACTCCAACCAAAGAAACAATTCAAAGTACTGGTTCTAGCTGAGAAAGTAAATTACTCTAAAGATAGGATTACAAATCCGTTTGCAAATCAGATATTATCCCATCATTTTAACAAAGGTGGAGGAGAAGCTAATGAACATTTAATAATATCACATGATAAATGATTAATAATAATATTGTCATTATGCATGAACTCGGAAAGAGTTCAGAGAATCAAATAATACCACTACAATAAAATCCCTCCATTCTGAGCAAGTTTTCTTGGCACTTATATTTTTAAAAGTGAAAAATTAAAGCTAGAATGGAGGCTGAACCCACTCTTATTCTAGAGAGAGTAGTATTCATCCATGGATATATGGATAAAACAGCACCAATGCTTTCTCACTAAGACAAGCATTTCCTAATAAAATTCTTTGGGATAATAGTATTTTATCAAAATATTTAGTAATTGTGTGATATATTTATGTTATTTTGATGAATTGTGTGTTACTACTAATTGTAATGATAACTCATTCTGGAAGAAAATCTTCATGCTGTAGACCAGCGCTGTCCAATAGAACCTTCTGTGATGATGGAAATGTTTTCTATTTGCTCCATCCAATATAATTTCCATGCGTCACGTGTGGCTATTGAATGCCTGAAATGTGGCTAGTGTGAATGAGGAACCGAATTTCAATTTTTATTTAATTAAAAAAATTTTAATAGTCACATGTGGCCAGTAGCTACAGTATTGGACAGCACAGCTTTAGAGCTTTATGGCCACAGAAAAGGAAAAAAATTAAATTTGAATCTGTATACATTTTTGTTTTTTATATTTTAAATTTTTTTACATCTTTATTGGAGTATAATGTATACATTTTTAAGAGAACTATGACAAGGTGATTAATAAAATATTTAAATCATAAATTTATGTTATATTAGGGTAAAGTTCTATGGGGAAGAGAAATGGAAATACAAACTCAAGGAGATAAAGAAATAATGTAAAATTTCTGACTGTTAAAGGAGAGAGCATTCATGATATTTTTAAAAGGATGATGGAGGGTATCAGTTACTTTAGTGTTTAAATTCTATTTGGATACATTTAAATGAGTGACAATAGTAATTTTTAAATGTTTAAACTATTAAAATATTTCACATTTACAATGGACTTTAATCTTTTGTAGTAATTTAAACTTAAGATGAAAAATTTTAGATACCAACATAAAAATGTTTGAGGGGAGTGCATGGTGTCTCACGATTCTTTTGAGGGATATGAAAGCAAAATGCTTGAAGACCCCTGAACTAGATGGTGTTCATTGTTCCTTTCAACTCTTTGGATTTTGTGCATGTGGTCTAAGAGATCACTCTAGGGAGTGGGCACTGTAAATAACATAGGAAAAAAGCCCCAAAGGTAAAGGTTCCCTTACAAACAGGAGTCCTAACAAAAAAACAAAATCCAAACAAACAAGCCAAAATACAAACTCCCCTTGTCTCTCTCTTACGCGCACACATGTACACACACACACACACACACACACACTCCCCCCAACAGACCCCACTTCCACACTGGGAATTCTGGTGCAGGCGGCTCATGAACCACACTTTTGAGAAACATGGTCTTGATTAGCAACGTGGGGTGGTCTGGCCAGTGAAAAATCTCCGGAGGTGGGGCAGCCTCAAAGAGGATCATTAAAGATCAAAAATTCCTTTTGAAGTCGTTTGAATTGCTGCAGCCTAAACCCCCTTGGTCTGAATAGAACCTCAGCAGACACACACAAAGGCCTCCCATGGGTGGTTGGTTTGGTTTTGGTGGAAATTGAAGCAAGGGCCTGAGTTCCACATCTGGGTGCAGACCCAGGACGGTGCACGCAGGTCGCAACGTGACTCGAACTGAAAGAATCCAGCAGAAGCAGAAACTAGGCAGCAGGGGTGATCCCAAGAACATAAGTCTACTCTCCCCCTCCCACCCAAGGCAATAGCCTTCTCATGGAAGTGGGCCTTAGGTTGGGGTTCACATGCTTTGCGTTTTGTGAGGCATGATGAGCCCACCTTGGTTATCCTCATTCTCCCATGGCATCCCTGCAGTGTTGCTCAACTCCAGGTGTCAGGAATGGTTCAGCCCATTCCCAGTGGCAGCAGGAGGGCAGGAGGCACAGAGGAGACTGAGCAGGCAGGGCCCTGAATGACCTCAAGTCACCACAGCCACCACCCCACCCTGGTGCTGAAGGGAATGGGAAAATATTCCTGTGACCCAGTGAGTGCTTCCCATGCAGGTGAGCGCTGACAGCCGGAGAGGGGCTGCTGGGTCATCCTGGCAAGTGAGTGGTGAGGAGAGTATCGTTATGTTGTGGGACTGGGATTCCAGATTGGCAGCTCTGCCTCAGCCTCCAATTGGCAAAAGTCAATGGGCCTCCCTTTCCCAAGGGCTTCCATTCTCAGCTGGGCCCTGCCCAGGTCAGGCAGGCGGGAGGCCTGGTGCTCAGCACTGGCCCTGGGACCAGCTCCCAGGAAGCAGCAAGGGACCCAGGCAGCCTTGGCACCATTTTAAAGGCTGGCTTCATACGCTTATCAGTGGGCTTTTGTATAAGGCCCAGGCTGAGGTTGCATAAGAATGTGCAAAATGCCAGGGAAGTCAGAACTGCTTTTTAAAAATAAGGCTCAGACCCTAGGCAAGGTGCTTCCACACCACTTGGGCCTTAGTGAAGGAAAATGCAAACATTAGCCAAGAGGTGGAGAAAGAAACAGACACTACCCTGTAGGCAAATGGGGGGATGACTCCAAGAGACGGGATGCAGAGAAAGGCAGGGTCGGCACTTCTTTCTTTGACTGTTGTGCCATTTGTCATCTCTGAATGCCTCAGAGCCTGGTGTCACATCACATGGTGAATGCTCAGGATAAGCTGAAAAGAGCTAAGAGTCAACAGCAGTGCTGATGGCCACTACGGAGAGAATTCTGGAGATTTGAAGCTATGGTGACAAGGACAGGGAGGCATGCATGCATTTAACAAACATTGAATCCTTGAAAAAAATCTAGAAAATACAATCATTCTCAACCTTTATTTTAACGCAACTCACATGACCTTTACCTGCATGAGTCACCCCACAGACACTGCCAGATTTTGACACAACCGTCAAATTTGTGTGCAATCCCTGGCTCTCTAGCCCACATTCCATCTCTTCCTCTCCAGCTTAGGAGCTCAGGAGGAATGCATGTAAGAGTATTGGCATTATATGGTAAACTTGAATTGCTCTAATTCATTAAAACAGTAAATTCTTTGCAAAACTGAGAATGAAATGAAGTTGCATCTCTTTCATCAGTTCTATTACTTTGGCTCCAGCTTCATCCCCTCTATTGTAAGGATGACCTTCTCTCTTTCCCCAGGTCACTTGTCCTGTGATAAGCCCAAGAAGTCCAGGTTCCCAGGATGATTACCTGGAACCCAGTGGTCACTCCTGGTCTCTTGGGCCACTGGTGCCACCTCAGATGCATGCCTTCAGGCTGGGGGCTCCTCAGTTACTGCCAAACCCAGGGCTCTTGGGTGGCCGCCAAAGCCAGAGGGGCCAGAGCCTGGGCAACAGCTTGTACGGTTGCTGCTGTTGCTGCCAGTTTGTAATTCCATGACCTTGTTTGAGCCCCAAAGCCTGTCCTGGTTGCTCACACTTCCTCTAACCCTGAGACTGGGACTTTTCTTGTTGCTGTACAAGTTTGTGGCACAGCCAGCAGCCCTGGTGCAGGTTCCACTGGCAATTGTCCTTTGAGCCCAAGACAGGACAATCCCTGGCCCCTTGAATGCTATGCTCAGCTAAAGCTACTGCCCAGCTGGAGCCACAGGGAGCCACTTCCCCTGGGCAGGCTGGGCCAGGACAGCATATGGGGACAGGTTCCCATGTCTGCCCCTGGCTGACTGAGGACCACAGTTCCATTCTCCTCTGCATTCCTACAGCCCAAGCCCACAGCCAGTTCCTATCACTGAATGAGTTATGTGTCTTTCAAGGAGACAGACTCCTCTGGGTTTCCTTAGTAACAAAGTCCTTGGAATCCATCTCATAGCCAAGGGGTTGTGATTCAGTCTTTGAGAACTGCTGAACTTGGAGATGGGCCCTCAGCACAAAGATCTACTCATCCCCAAACCAAGCCAAGCTCTGAAGGCATCCTCCGTCTTGTTCTCAGAGGACCGTGTCTTGTTCTCAGAGGACCGTGTTGCAGTGGTATCATGCTGTGACATCAGCCATGAGTATCGGCCGCAGGTCATGTTAGTCAGCATTCCACTAGCTTCTGTAACAGTTAAACCCCGATTTCAGTGGTTTAACACATTAGAAGTCTACTTATCACTCATGTAAGAGTCCAGTGCCAGATTCCCAGTCAGCAAGTGGCTTTTTGTCATGTGGCTATTTCCATCATGTGGCTCTTTCCATCCTAGGACCTGAAAGTCCTCTGCATCTAACTGGCGGATGTAGAGAAATCACATCCTCTTCTTTTTTTTTATTGTGATAAAATATACATTAAATTTACCATTTTAACCATTTTTCAATGTACAGTTCAGTGGCATTAAGCACATTCACATTGTTGTACAACCATCATCACCATCCATCTCCAGAACTTTTTCGTCTTCCCAAACTGAAACTCTATACCCATTAAACACTAACTCCCCATTCTCTGCTCTCCTCCAGCCCCGGGCAACTATCATTCTACTTTCCATCTCTATGAATTTGGCTACCCATGCAAGTGGACACATACAATATTTGTACTTTTGTGACTGGATTATTTTGTTTAGCATAATGTCTTCAAGTTTCACCCATGTTGTAGCACCTGTTAGAATTTCCTTCCTTTTTAAGGCTGTATAATATTCCATGATATGTGTAAACCACATTTTGTTTATCCATTCATCCGTTAATGGACACTTGGGTTGTTTTTACCTTTTGGCTCTTCACACCCTCTTCTTAGCCATCTTAACCTGCAAGTGACACCTTTCATTTGATCACATTCCTTAGGAGAACCTATTACATGGTCCCACCTACATACAAGGAAGGGTGGGAAATGTAGTCCCTGGCTCGGTAGCCACTTCCCAGAAGTAATTAAGCCTGTGGAAGGTGAGGCACAATTTGTTGGTGGACAACTAGCCGTCCTTTCCATCGCCTCACCTTTGGACTTCCTATAACAACTATTTAGCATGGCTCAGGAAAAATGTCTTTTTTTCCAGTTTCAGTTCCTAACAGGACGAAGGTTTTGAAGTCTAAATGCACTTTCAGTAAATAACTGTAGTAACATTTGTGTAGTCTTTTGCATTTTTCCATGTCCTTTTCATATGGTGTAATGGTTCTGATTCTGCCTCTATTGCTTTCTCACCGGCTGATATTTATAGAGCCCGCAGTGCTACAGTAAATCCAACAAATAGTAATTATTAATCTTCACGGCAACGTGAGGTATGATTATCTCCCCATCTGTACAGATGAAGATACTGAGGCTCAGAGAGATTATGTAACATGTTCAAAGTCAGTCAGATCGTAAGTGGCAACTCCATCTCTCTGTACCTCCTGCTTAGGGAGGTATGGATTTGAGAAACAACCTTGATTTCCTTCAAAGGACACTTTGAGCCCCCAAACCAAACTCTGCCCCCAGAACACCCTCCTTGCACTAGAACTGATGGACTGTCTCCTGCAGGACCCAAGCTGAGTCCCTCTGGAGAATGTGGTAAGAGAGGGAGGAGAGATCCTGTCACTCAGGAGCCTGTCCTGTGTTCCTGGTCCCGAGGAGCTTCCCAGGGCCCTTGGAGCACAAAAAATATCTTCCAATGCTGCTGCTCTCATCACTTTCCAACAACATCCCTGGAGCACCTCCCATGTTCCAGGCCCCAGGGATGTTCATAGGGATACGAAATGATCCCTCCCCTCCAAAGAGTGCATTGTCCAACCACCATGAGACAGACACGGGAACAAATGCTCTCATATCATATGACAAGCAATATAGGCAGACAGAGTGCTGCTGTGGGAATTTGGACGAGGAAGGAATGAATTTTGCTTTGTTGTGGCAAGCTACAGCAAGAAGGTGACATCAGTGGTGGCTGTAGACAGCTGGGAGAGGATTGGGGAGAGCTCTTTTAGATACAAGGGACAGTAAAGTCTCGATGGTGTCAAAGAGCATGGTGTGTTTGAGGATAAAGAGTAGGTACTCTGAGGGTAAAGCACGAGTGGAGACAGGGTGGAGGAAGAGACTTGGGGAGATCAGGTGGGTAAAGGGTCATGATTCTGCAGATGAGGCAAGGAGATTATTAACTGGGGGCTAATACCACCAGAGCCATCTTATACAACGCTTCCTCTGGCTGGGATGAACAATGAGAAATGGAGCTGGTCACCCATTTCATTCCAACCACACTCATTCTCAGAGGGCAGGCTCAACCCAGCCATCCTGGGGTCATCCCAGACACCACGTACCAGGGACATTCCGAGCAAAGGCCAGCAAAGAGACCACCTGAGGACATCTGTAGTCCCATAATGACCCTTCTCCCTTAGTCTATAGGTGAAGGACTCGTGATAGACGTTCTCTCCCTAGTTGGCTTACAGGCCCAGACTAAGCTGAATCCTAAGTTGGTTGTCTCGAAGCCAGGGTCTCTATCTGATACCTGCAAAGACAGGATTGAAGCCTGGGGCGTGCCAGGACCACTATGGCTTCTCTCCTGCCCCATGGACTGAGTGTGGAGAAGGAAGCAGAGGGAGGCAGGAAAAAAGGTGGGGGAGGTGACAGGAGTATAGTGTCAGAACCCAGTTCACCATCCACGGCAGGTACTCACCAGCACCCCAGCACACGAGGTGTGCTGGGAATCAGAATGGGATTCCCAGACACGTTTTTCTAAGTGATTTACAACTAGAGGTGGGAAGCAAAGGGATTCTGGGTTGACAGTGAACCTGTGGTGAGAAATCCAAATCTGAAGGCAGCACCTGCCCCGCCTCAGAAGCCGAAGCCCTTCTCGCACGGAGGCTGTGGGCCAGAGATGCTTTACTGAGAACCCGCCTGTGCCAACCCTGAGGGTACAGTGATGAAGGGGACATGCTTCCTGCCTCCAAGGACTTCACAGTCTGGTGGCAAAGGCAGACAGGTACACAGCTCCTAGCCTCCCAGGTGCCATGCATTGTGTAAACTGTGATGAATTCTAGTCTCTTCAAATGGAAAATCTAATCAAGGTACTGTGTTATCTGGGTTCCCCTTCCACAAACTGGCCCTCAGTGAGATCCATGTCTAATATTATGAAAGACACACTATGTCATCCTTAACTACTCATAAATGACACTGTCAAACTGATACTAAAATCTATTCAGAAAAACAACTCAGATTGTCTCATCAACACATGTCATTCTGTTGGCAAAGGCTGTAATTAATTATTTTATTTTCCTCTCCAATTTTGTTCTAGTCTTCAAATGACTTTATACAGCAAAGTTCTGGATTCCTTAATTCCCCTGAGCCCTGCCAGGTCTGGGGCTGTGGTAGTGTTCAATGGTACGGCTGCTGAAACATTCAAAATTCAAGGCAGGCCCATGACTGGGCTTCATAAGAAACCACAAGTCTAAGCTGCTGATACCTTAGCAGAGCAAGTTTTTTAAGATCCAGGATCTATTTTGAAGGAGTGGAATAGAGGAATTTAAGAAACGACATTGATAAGGATAAAAGGATCTTTGGATGAAAGTTATAGGGAAGTGGGTTTGGGCTCAAAACAAGGAAGTGTTTACCATAGTTGGAGCCATCCAAGACTGGTGGAGGTAGTGGGCTTTCTGTTGTTCACAGAGGCCAAGCAGAGGTGTGATGACAGTAAGAGGTTCTTATACTGGGTGGGAGGTTGAATGAGATAAACTCTACAGCCCTTTGTGCTGAACTTAAGTCTTCACCCTGCTTTCAGCTGATGGAATAAACCTGGCCTGGAAACATCACCTCTCCTGGGCTCCATTTTATCATTGCTGAGTTGGAAAGAGGGAGCAATTGTCAGATCCCTTGCTGGCCACTGTGGGTGAAGCCCAGATCATTAACCCTGGACCTCAAAGGTGAGTGAGCATAGTCTTGGGATCTCTGCATCCTCAACTCCATCTGGTGACTCCGAAGTTCCTTCAGTCCTCAACACTTGAGACCAGAAAGCCTGGTTTGTCTTGTTCTAATTATTATTTAGATGACTATTTGGCTCATTCCTGAGCAAGGCTTAAGTCAAGTCAGACCTGTTAATTGAATCAAGGTTATATAATCATATTTGGGCATTTAAATGCAAACCAGTTATGTTGGAGCCCAAGCATCTTATATACAAGGAGGGAGTTCTATTACATGTCAGGAATGTATGATAATACACAAAGCCTAACCCCGAAAGTGGAGGGTGGAGTACT
Organism: Aethalodelphis obliquidens; assembly: GCF_003676395.1. Classification (NCBI taxonomy): domain Eukaryota; kingdom Metazoa; phylum Chordata; class Mammalia; order Artiodactyla; family Delphinidae; genus Aethalodelphis; species Aethalodelphis obliquidens. The sequence goes on along the minus strand of NW_020837984.1, from coordinate 9,616,236 downwards.
CCAGGGCACTTCTGTTTCAATGACGTTGTTGTAATAGTTATTGCTCTGGGCACGTTCTGGGAAGATACTGGAAACATCTCAAACAAGTATGACATTGACATTACCCCATCTTGTCAAACCCATTACGTTTGGAACGTGCCTTTCTGTAGCATTTGTCTTGGCATATAAATGTGTTATCAAAAATTGTAGGAGGCATTACAAGGAGCCCTCTCATGGCCTTTCGGGTCCTCAGCATTCCCTCCTCTTCTCCCTTGACAAACATATGCCATAGGGCCCAATTAGGCATTTCTGTTTTTCACTTGGGCCTCTTTCTAGTTTCCAGGCTGAGTCTAAAAGCCTCCAAATCTTGAAGTCCTCAAATATTAGCCTCCTCTGCAAAGAGAGAGGAAAACACGGAGGAGTAGGTAAGGAAGTCATTGACGAGTTGAAGGGGGGACTAGTAACATAAAGCAACACATCAGGAAGAAGGCACCAGACTCAAGACTGAAGTGTTTGTCCCTAAACGCTCTTAAGATTCATCCAGGCATAACAGCCTTGTGGGGCCTCTAGCCCAGAGGCTCCCGTATATTCATCCAAGCTCCGTGCTTGGATGGTGAGATACCAGATGCCTGTTTTCTGTCCAGTGTTAAGAACTGAGCTGGCAGGCTTTGTCAGGATCACTCAGCCTGAAAATCAATCAGATGCCATCACTGGAGATGAGGAAGAGGCATTTTCTGCTCTCACATTTTGTCTATGTCTCTGACACGAAAGCATCAGTTGCCTCTGAAGAGAAGCATTCTGGGGAGAGTTTCGTCTTCACCACCATCCTGGTTAGGGAGCTCTTACAGCCTTAGAATTGCAAGAGTCATGGAGGGGCCACTCACTAGCGGTGGGGACCTTGCTGCAGGTTTCATCGTAAACACATGGCTGAAATGTGTCACACGTGGGCAGGCATGCTAGTGTGTCCAAAATCAGCCTCTAGCCAGAGGACACTGACTTCAGCAAGACCAAATGAAACAGAAAGCTGATTTTTTCCAATAGGTTTCATCAGACCCACAGAGGACTAACCCTAAACCTGATTTTGGATTACGCTTTTCTTGCTAGGAATTATATTAAATGATTCTGTCTGGAACTGAAGGTCTTGATAGACTGGTGTAGCGTCTCAGTCTTTTGAGAATCCGCTGTCAAGGGCTCATACTTATCCCAGGTCAGCCCTTAACCCCCTCCCCCGCAGGGCACCTGTGACACAGGCAAGTGCGTGATGTCTGGCAAGGCTGGCAGGATTGTTAACTTTAGGCGAGAATGTGGGTGTTAACACGTCAGAGTAGATCTGAGAAAATATTCCAAACCAACCTGGCCACACTGGGAGCTCAGTCCCTAAGAAAGAATCAAGATAAGGGCGAGCATCTTACCTCTGAGAGGGCAGTGCACGGTAAAGGCCACGCCTGCAAAGTGCAGAGCTCAGGGAAGACGGAGGCTCAGCTGGGCCCTGCTCAGTCACTTGATGGACTTCCATAAACGCTACACTGGAGACTAGGACGTGTGAAGTAGGAAAGAACACCATCTCTGCCCTGAGCTCTGAGATGGTGGCTGTAAGCCCCCAAGATGCCTGCAGAGCTGAAAGGTGGCCTACATGTTGCTTGGCTGAAGGATAATGGACTCAGGCCTAAACTTATTTGCCTCATTCACCCAGAGAGCTCTGACCAGGAGCTACTTTCAGATGACATAGATCCCCACAAGGCACTTGTCTGTTTCCTGTGACACTTCTAAGAGTGACTCTTGCCACATGACTGTAGTGACAAGTAGAGCTTTTCTCCAGTGATGCCATTGAGAATTCCAAACTTCCCCAAAAGGAAAAGGCTGTGACTGGGAATACAGACTTCCCAGTGTATCCTACTTCTTACACTCCCAGACCTGTGGGCGTAAAAGGAAATCTTAGAATGATGAGTATCCTGAAAATGAAAAGAAAAATACTTTTCAAGTTATGAAATCTAGTTGTTATCATTGCTAGTTTTAAATATGTGGTGTCGCTTAAGTTTCTAACACAGGAGGTGGCCAGATTCAGAGTTTGAAGTACCTAAGTGGTTGTTTTGGAACAGGTGTTTTAAGGACACTTAGTGGAGAATATTGGGGCAATAGGTTGGTAGTCACTTTTGCAGCAGTGCTCTGAGGTCTTGGGTTTCATAAAAGCTAATTTCTCCTTTTAAGGAAAATTGAGTCTAAATGTAGTTTTTCCTTCCTCTAACTCCTTATTTCTTAATCCTATCCATTCTTCAAGACCTAGCTCAAATGCCACCTCCTTTCATAAGCCTTCCATGATTAACTTTAGTTGGAATTTCCCTCCCCTTGTCTAACTCCCATGGCCACTTTGATCTACACCTCTTTGATGGCCACTTTCCACTTTCTATAAAGTAAGTTACACACTTGTTTTATGTTAATACATTTCAAAAGATTGAAATCTTACAGAGTATGTTCTTTGACAGCTATGGAATTAAATTAAAAATTAATAAAATAACTAAATAATTCTAAGTATTTGGATATTAAATAACATACTTCTCAATAACCATGGGTTAAAGAAGAAATTTTAAGAGAAATTAGAAAATATTCAAATTGAATGTTAATGAAAATTCAATATTACATTTCAAAATTTATAGGGTGCAGGTAAAGCAGTGCTTAGAGAGGAATTAATAGCACTAACCTGATCATATTAGAAAAGAAGAAAGGTTTAAAGTTAATTATCCAAATTATCACTTTAGAAAGAAAAACAAATAAGGAAATTAAACCCAAAGAAAGTAGAAAAAAAATAAATATAAAGACAGAAAATCAATATATTAGAAAACAAACTGTAGGGATTTTTAACAAACTTGAAAATTGGTTCTTTGAAAAGTTTCACAAAATTTATAAACCCCTAGCAAGACTGATCAATTTTTTAAAAAGAGAGAAAATACAAACTACCAATATATGGGATGGAAGAAAGGCTATCATTACCAATCCTACAGGCATTATAATGGTAATAGGGAAATACTATGAACAACGTTATGCCAATAAAGTTGAAAACAGGTGAAATGAACAAATTCTTTGAAAAATACAACTTACCAAAATTGACACAGAAGAAACAGAAAATCTAAATAATCTATGTTTTATAAAGAAATTGAATTTCACTATAAGAAGCTTGCCACAAAGAAAACCCTATGCCTAGATGATTTCACTTGCAAATTATTGATTAAGGAAAAAATATAAATCTTGCATAAACTCTTTCAAAAAGGGAGAAAAAGGAAAAGTTTTCAAATTCATTTTATGATATCAGCATAACCCTGATATCAAGACCTGACAAAGGCATCTAAGGAAATGAAATGACAGACCAGTATACCTGTGAACATAGACACAAAAATCCTTAACAAAATATAAGCAAATGGAATGCAGCAATACATAAAAATAATAATTCATTGTGACCAAGTGGAATTTATCCCAGGAATATATATAAAATGCATAAAACCCCTCTTTAGTAAATTTTCTTTGAACTTTTAAATGTATGGACATTTTTTATTATATTGGTTTCTAGCATCTGTTAAGAACCAATCTCAGGAGTACATAAAACCTCTTTTACTATTTTTGTAATTTCCTGTGTCTATAATTATTTCAAAATAAAGAGTAAAAAACAAACTAATCAAAAACAACAACCAAGTTTAAGAACACCATAACAAATCTTTATTGCAAAATTATACTTGAATTAAGTATTGCATTTCTTGTGGAAATCAGCTCTATTACAAAATTTAGAAACCATTTAAATATGGGTTTGAAATATCTGCATATTGAACAATACTTATACATGTATGAAATAACATTATTTTCCCCAAACATGTTCTTTTTCTTTATTTCCCATATTTAATCCTAGTTTTAAATGCCATTTAATTTCAAAATTATCCTATCTTCGTAAGATAAAATCTGAAAATTTAATAGTTTATTTCTTTTTGAAACATAATTTTCAAGCCATAACTCAGGGAGGGGTAAAGCTCTGAACACAGGTCCAGCTTGCTGACTTATGTAAAAGAAGCCACAGCACAGCATCCCCCCATATTCCCTTCTGAACTGGCCCCCTGCAGTGGCGAGAGTAGTTTGTTGGGTCATCACTGTGATCTGGTGTCAGTGGAATTGGGGGAGAGAGTGGGAAGATGGGAATGGGCCCTGTATTTGTGGCTAAGTTTAGTTGGACTTCATACTCCAGGCAAAAGAGAGTCGCTAAGGCTTTTAACAGTGAGAAACACCATTAATCTCTGTTTAGGAAGGTACCACATTTCATCTAATCTAAGGTACCTGATTGTGTAACCTACCATTATTATGAGTACCTACCATTATTATGAGTACCTTTAAAAAAGAGGAAAGTGCAGCTCAGAGAGATTAAGTCACTTGCCCAAGGTCACACAGGTAGAAGCTGGACTTTGAATTCAGGTAGTCCATCTCCTGAGCCAGCACTCTTTACTGCCACACTATTATTCACACTCACAAAAGGCAAAGGAGGCTGCCAACACTGTAGGGATGTCAAATAAGATTAGGTCATCCATGCCCGGCACAGGAACAATATGTAAAGGGAACAGTGTGGTGGGCAGAAACCAGGTTGCAGCGGGTGGCGGAGGGACTGGGTTTGAGGAAGTAGAAACACCACGGTGGACCTCCTTCATGAGGTGCAGCAATTAAAAGGAGTTGGTGGTTGGATTTTTTTTTTTTTTTTAGTGTTGGGAAGGACTTGGGCGGCCTTATTGGTTGAGGAGAAGGAGCCAGGACAAAGAGAAAATAACCAAGGCCGGGAAATCTGCGGAGGTAACAGGAATAGGAACAGGAGTGGAGGTGAAGCCTGGAGGAGACAGGGGACACGTCCTCTTAGGCTGAACACATGGACCCAGGGCTCTTTGGAGATACCGGCACGTTTACGGGAGCAGGATGTCGAGGGGCTCATACACTATTTCCTTGGTGGAACAGGTGGTGAGGCCATTAGCTGAGAGTGAGGGAAATAGGGCCTTGATGATGACGTGCTTTGGTATGGTGACTATGGAAAACAGGAAAGAAAGGGACAAGGAGCTATATACCCCACATTCCCCCAGGAATGTCCTCCAAGACTTTAGCCATATTATGCATTTCCAACTCATTCCACAAAGCCACGTCTGACCCCAAATGCCTGACTACTCCTGGCCCATCTCATCCTGAGAGGAACAGTCCACATTTCACCTGTGGGAGTAGCTTGTGGACATGCTTGGCTGGTGCCATGGCATTACTGGAAAGCAGATTTGGTTCCTTTCTTTAGGAGGAGCGATTAGAAAAGAGTATAGTTTCTAGATTCCTAGATTGAATCCTGGCTCCAATATGCCCCAGCTGTGTGACTTGGAGTAAGTGACTTAACCTCTCTGTGCTTCAACTTCTAATCTGTACAACAAGGATAAAAATAGTGCCTATCTTATAGGAGTGTTGTGAAGATTAAGTGAAGTTATATATATGAAACATTTTAGAACTATGCCAAACACACAGTAAGTGCTCAAAAATGTAAGCTATTATAATGAGATCTTATTCTGATCTCTTATCCTAGTTGGCCTTGAAAGAGGCAGAGAAAGGTCTGGCTGAAGGTATAATGGACCAATACTCATGGGAAGGCTCTAGAGGTCACTTATTTTTTCAACCAGCCAATGCAGATTTTTCTCTAGCTAGTGTCCTATCCATTATGTGCCAGATGCCAACGCAGGATGCCTGGCTTGCACTGACTGCTCTGGCCCCACCCCTCCTCTCTGCCATCTCCTCTCTAGTGTCCAAACATTTCTCCCTTTCTCAGGCAGAACAGTTTTCCAACCCTAATGGTCCCAGGAGAAGCTCAGAGTCTGCTCTTAAGTGCCATGTCGATGAATTTCTTCCCTCCAAATTCTTTTATCCTTCATATCACTGTGATTAACTCCTTTATGTGTATGTATATTTTTTCTTTTGAATGAACTTTCAAAGAGTGAGATCACATCTTTATTCCTATGGCCGCTTTGCTTTCTTAAGTTGGTTGTACTCAGTCACAACATCCAAGGGATTTTCATACACAATTAGTTCTCATCAATATGTAGACCAGGAAAAAAGACCACTCCTGAGGGCACCAGCCTGGCCACTCTTAGACCATTTCCCTGAAAGTGATGATACTTCTCTAGACTCGAGGTGACTGTCCATCTCAAACGTGTCATCGTCCACATTCATGCATTCCACAAGCACTAAGTGTCCACCCGGAGCGTGGAACTGTGCTGTGTGCTAGGCTGAGCGTTACAATGGTGTGCAACCAGCATGGTGATCTCTGCTTTCTGGCAATGTGACCCATGCATCTTCCCCCTAAAGTAACCACTACTATGACATCTGTCACCATAGCTTAGTTTTGCCTGTTTTGGAACTTTGTATGATGGGATCATAGAGTATGTGTCATTTTGGGTCTAACGTCTTCTACCCAGCATTACCACCATGAGCTGCACTGTATTGCTCCCTGTAACAATGGTCTGTTCTTTTTTATTGCTGTCTAGTAATCCATCAACCAATTATACCATAATTGATTTATGTACCCAAGCTTTTATTTGTTACTCCTTTACTGGATTGATGTGAACAGATGAGAAATAGCTTATGAGCATGGAGGCAGAGAGAAGCTTGAGGAAGTTCATTGTTAGGAATTCACAGAATTGAAGGGGATTTTTTGAACTCTCAGGGGCCTTGAACTGGATTTGGGGGGAAACTTTAAGTCTCTAGGGAGAAGGGATGCTTCTGTGTTATACTGACTGTGTGGCAGACCCTCTGCTAAGTGTTTGACCCTCTTTACTTCAGCTAATCCTCAATAACAACCCCTCTAAGTATTATTAGCTGCATTTTGAAGATGAGGAAACTGAGGCTCTTTGAGTTAACTGACTTTCCCAACAACTGCAATAGGTATGTAGAAATATGGGGAAGCATAATTAGAAATTTTAAAAGTTGAATAAATTTGTAGATAAGATTGATAATTATGGGTACAAAGACTTGAAGGGATAGATACATAAAAGATTCTTCTTAAAGTTCCATTAAAGATTAGTGAAATCACAGAAGCTTAAAATTTTCTTTCACTATTATATTGATTTTTCAATGAAAAAAAGTGATTTGGAGGGCTTCCCTGGTGGCGCAGTGGTTGAGTCTGCTTGCCGATGCAGGAGACACTGGTTCGTGCTCTGGTCCGGGAAGATCCCACATTCCGCGGAGTGGCTGGGCCCGTGAGCCATGGCCGCTGAGCCTGCGCGTCCGGAGCCTGTGCTCTGCAATGGGAGAGGCCACAGCAGTGAGAGGCCCGCGTACTGCAAAAAAAAAAAGACACCGCAATGAGAAGCCCACGCACCACAATGAAGAGTAGCCCCTGTTCGCCTCAACTAGAGAAAGCCCGCACACAGCAACGAAGACCCAACGCAGTCAAAAAAAAAAAAAAAAAAAGTGAGGATAATGATGATGATAATAATAGTACTTTCCCCTCAGCATTGTTGAAGCTTAAGTGGGCTATTATGTGAAGCTTTACATTTATATGTAAGTTAAATTTATATAAATTATATATAAATTTGTATTTCAAATGTGATGCTTAAATGAGCTATTATGTGGAAAGTGCTAAGAAGTGTCTGCCATACTATAGGAGCTTTATGTATGTATATACATATATACATGTATACATTAACTAGTATTATTATGGAGGCTTTTTTTTGGTGTAGCATGAAGTCGTGGTGGTGGTTGTTGTTGGTGGTGGTGATGATGGTCATAATGATGGTGGTGGTGTTGATGGTGGTTGTAGTAGCAGTGGTAGGAGATGAGGAACCAGGTCATGTAGGCCCTCATATGCTATGGTAAACAGTTTGGAATTTATTCTGAGTATAATGGGAAACTGTTGAAACCTTTTGAGCAAGGCAGTGGGGTGAACTGATTTATAATTTCAAAAGATCTCTCCGGCTGCTGTGTGCTGAACAGACAGAAGAGAAGCAAGAGTAGAAGCAGGGGCATTAGTCAGGAGGCCCCTGCAGTGGTGCGGGGTGGTTTAGACCAGAATGCTAGTGAAGGAGAGGGTGATGACAGTCAGGTGTCACCCAGAATGGGTCAAGCTCATTGGGGTCATCACACAGCCTTTGCATGGCTGTTACCGAAGCCTGGAAAATCCTTCCCCCAGAACATCCACTGGCTCACCTCCATCCCTTTATTCATGTCTTTGTTCAGATATCGCCCCTCCCAGAGGCCTTCCCTGACCATCCTAGCTAAAACAATAAATTGCCCTACCCTGATGTATTATTCTTTATAGTACTTATCTAAAGTCATGTGATTTATTTTTTCACTCACTTGTTTGTCTCTTTCCCTCACCCTATAACATAGATTCTGTAAGAGAAGGGACTTGCTTATCTCCCGCCACACCTGACATATTTTAGGTGCTCAATAGATGCTTGTTGAATGAATAAATAAGCGAAAATTCAAAGTGCTGGTGAGAAGGCTGGAAAGCATCACCTCCAGAGGCAGCTGCACTCGCAGGAAGAAGGAGCCATTGTATCAGCCACCCCTGCTGGGTGGGGGTAGAGAAGACATGTAGGTGGTTTCAGTTTAGCTCCGAGGTCAGGCTTTATGATTTATTTATTTATTCGTACCCCACCTCATTCCACAAAGGATTAAATGTGGCTTATAGGAAATGCACAGTGCTTAGTGAAATATAAATGCAGAATAAAATTAGGATGAGGGAAAAGACCAATCAGAATAGATTCTCTGGATGACAGGGTCTTATACACCTGAGATATCTGGTAGCAAATGTATCTCTGAGTTTTCTGGTGGCCAAAAGCAGAAGGCACTAAACTTCCTATGAAACTAGGTAAGGACACAGAAATGAAAGTAGGACTGTGGCTGGTGGGAGATTGTCGGTGGTTCACTGTGGATCTCATTAGAGGAGCTGGGTTGGTGGACCCAGTCTTACATTTCCTCTTGCTCCAGTATTTTGGGGGTGGAGAGGAAGAGAGGGCTGGGAGGGAGGAATCTCTTAATGTCTATTTAGGTCTTCTGCCCATTTTTTTGTTTGTTTTTATAAATTTATTTATTTTTGGCTGCGTTGGGTCTTCGCTGCTGTGCGTGGGCTTTCTCTAGTTGCAGTGAACTGGGGCTACTCTTCGTTGCGGTGCGCAGGCTTCTCATTGCAGTGGCCTCTCTTGTTGCAGAGCACGGGCTCTAGGCGCACGGGCTTCAGTAGTTGTGGTGCATGGGCTCAGTAGTTGTGGTGCGTGGGCTGTAGAGGGCAGGCTCAGTAGTTATGGCACACGGGCTTAGTTGCTCCACGGCATGTGGGAATCTTCCCAGACCAGGGCTCGAACCCGTGTCCCCTGAATTGGCAGGCGGATTCTTAACCACTGCGCGACCAGGGGACCCCTGCCCATTTTTTGATTGGGGTTTTTTTTTTGCTATTGCGTTGTATGAGCTGTTTGTATATTTTGATAATTAAGCCCTTGTCGGTCACATGATTTGCAAATATTTTTACCAGTCTGTAGGTTGTCTTTTTGTTTTGTTTATGGTTTCCTTTTCTGTGCAAAAGCTTATAAGTTTGATTAGGTCTCATTTGTTTATTTTTGCTTTTATTTCTGTTGCCCTGGTATATTGACCCAAGAAAGCATTGGTACGATTTATGTCAGAGAATGTTTTGCCTATGTTCTCTTCTAGGAGTTTTATGATGTCATGCCTTATACTTACATCTTTAAGCCACTTTGAGTTTATTTTTGTGTATGGTATGAGGGTGTGTTCTAACTTCATTGCTCTACACGTGGCTGTCCAACTTTCCCAGCACCACTTGCTGAAGAGGCTGTCTTTAGAGATGTATTCTCTTGAAAGAGATCACATTCTAGGAATGCAGTGATTTAGACTAATGAGTTTAAGATAAGACACAATCAGAAGTGTGTTTCTGTGCTTTCACTATAAAATTCCTATCAATAATTTAACATGACTAGAAAACAAATTACTGTTTACATTCATCTGCATACTCTGAATAAAACTTCCATTTGTGGTCATCATCAAGGAAGCACAGAACAGCCTTTGAGAGAGTGATTGGCAGCTGGTGGCATGATGAATGATGCAGCATCATGAGTAATGATATAACCAGTATTAAACAACAGTATTAGGGAAGTAAGAAACCTGTACTGTTTAATTACAAAGGTTTCCAAAGCGCCATGGAACTGTGAGAAATAATTGTGTTGCTACCCTTTTGGGTGCTTGAACTTTACAAAGAATCTTCAGGTAAGCAGCTTTACTGATTGAACGATAAGCACAAACAGAAGTACCTCTTTCCTACCCATTATTCTAAATCTTCATGGATACATGGCTATGTCTAACACGGACCTGTGAATTTAGTAATACGTTTTTAAACCGTATGTTTTTTATAGACAGAGACCCCGAGGGGTGGCCCTGGTATCTCCTCTTATCTGTGCCAAGCTTGTTGCCTTGGTTCAAGAAGCAGCTGCCCACAGCCAGGTCCCCCAAGTCTCTCATGAAACCATTCTCCTCAATTCCTGCAAGTGCCTCTCAGCACCAGGAAGCCCATTCCGGTGATGATAGTCCCCAAACCAAGGAGTACTCTTCGCCAAAGGTGAAAAGAAGTGTCCACCTCTAGAGGCTAAAAAACCCCTGGCACCTTTAAGGTAATGGTCATTTTCCAGGCTCTTAGCCCCGCCATGAGCCCACCCCGCTTCCTTTCTTGTCATTCCAGTTTTAAAATCTTTAAATCAGCCTCGCCACTCTGTGTATGATGAGTGTGTTATCGACAACTTTTGAAGTCAAAAACATTTGTCTCAAAACCTAATCACCATCTTGCAGGTATGTAACCTCAGGAAATCTACTTAACTGAAGCTGCACTTTCCTTTTATATAATATAAGGACACTTCTCTTTATTTTGGTCTGAGAATTAAATGTGTTAACATTGAACTACCTAGTACAGTGCCTGGCAGAGAAGGCTAGATGTGTGATTAACCTCAGTCCCCTTATCTTTCTTCTCTTTAGCGACAGCAACTTAAATTGTTTCTCAGCAGGTGAAGTTTGCCTATTTGGATTGTGAAAAACACACTTTCCCAAAGGTGTTCTACATCCTCTGGGCTCCACTGGGTCACGTTGTAGAGCAAGTGCTGGGTTGAAGGTTCAGGGCTGTAGTTGCAAGGGAGGAGGGAGAACAAACCCAGACTGATTGTTTTTGCTGAAGCCTCCTGAGACAGAAGCAGAAAAATCACTGCTAATTTAGAAGGTTCAAAGCCAAGCTCATGAAACTTTCCCATAACTGCTAATAAAAGTCTTAATGAGGAGAAAACAATCATGTTTTGGGAGACAGATTTTTCTACAAATATAGAGGTTCTCCAGGTTCAATATTCTCTCCGTGACAGGACAGGATGGAGGGCAGAAGGATTAGAGCTACAGTAATAACAACTCTCATTAGTTCAGCACTTGAGGGCTTAACAGAGCGTTTCCACCACACTTGGTCCTACAACTGCGTGAATCAAACAGGCCACGTATTATCTTCATCCCCAAAGAAGACTTGAGCCCTGGTGTCAAAATGCTACTCTTTCTGTTCTACCCTCTCCCCAGCATAAAGTTCTCGCATTCATTGGTCAGGAGAAACTGTTCTTTTTTCGCTTGTACAGCAAGCTCACGAAGACAAAGACACACTGAGAAATCAGCCCACTTCTTCATGGACCTGGTTTCTAACTGGGCTTGAGATATAAGTGTGCCTTCACTGCATCAGACAGACTGAAGCTGGTGAGGGGAGTGTACCTGGCAGGCCCTTTCTACAATTTTGTTTGAGCTCTTCTCTGTGCTGGACACTGGCCCCAGCTGCAGTGCTTAGTTCCAGCTCACAGCCTAGCAGGGCCAGACCCGACAAGGGGAAATAAGTATTACATAGGAGAGCAAAGGGGAATTGGAGCCAGGCTGGTCACGAACTCCACCTGCCATTTCTTAAGTCTGCAGCAGGATCAGGGGGATCTTTTCAGGTTCATCTTTGTTCACCTTCCCAGGAGAGAGTCTCATAAGAAATGATCTTGCTGGGCACTGTGGGAGGAAAAGAAAGACGAGGCCGAGTGGATGGGCAAACCAGTATTGACAGTTCTGTCCAGCACGACTGGGGCTACTGTTCATTGAGGATGGAGCATCTGAGAAAGCACGTGGGCATTATTTTCTCAATGACAGGGATAGACTGTTGGTCTCTGATTCTATTAGACCGACCTCAGACAGAAGGGGGAGAGATGAAAAGAGAAAGACGTTGTCTTTTGAGACTGCAAAGATGAGAACATTTCTAGGCAGCGCATGAGGGAAGCAAGGTTGCCAGGTCAGAAGCTAGATTATAGGGAGCCTTTGTATGAATTAGGAAAAGGTGTCCCTTCTAGGTACACAGCCCAGTGAGCAAAGAGGGGTTTTGTGCAAAGGAATAAAAAGGATGCAGTCTCATACCAGAGTATATGGCTTGGCAAAGAAAGCTCTGGCTGAGTTTCAGCCTCCACTCATCCCTTCAGCAGGGCAAACTTGTGCAGTATGCCACCTACACAATAGTCCACGATGGCCCTAAGGGTCAACTGAGTTATTACTGAGAGAATCTGAAGTTACTGCTTTTCCTGAATGGAGGGAAATATATCACTAGGAACTCTACCTTTCCTGCTGAAGATTTTCGCAGCCTACTCTGAGGCCTGAGTTTGGCTGTGGGAAGTATCAGTGGAAGTTCTGACGAAGGAGGAGGAATTGTACACTACCTTAGGACCTTCCCAGACTGAGAGGAGGAAGCACGTTCCTGGTTCATGATGGATAAACACCCACGAGTGGAGGATAATCTCCAATGAAGGCCACACCTAGCATCACCCAGGGAGGGAGAATTGCCAAAACTGCAGGAATGAGGAAGAAGGCAGGAGACAGCATCCCTTTGGGGCCAAGGGAGAGACTCCTCCCCAGAGGTGAAACAGCTGTTCCTCTCCTGCGCAAGGCTGTGGAGGGAGGCAGCTGCATTCCGCAGGCAGCAGGTCACAGTCTCTGAGCAGATGTGGAGTGAGAGTCGAGATGATTTGAGCAGGGGAGGGGCCCACCACTGTCAGCCAGGTCTCAAGGCCCTGTGGTGCTCCACTTTCTTTCTCCCAACCCCACCACTTTTCCTGTGACCTGAGCTGGTGTTTATCTGGGTCAGGCTGCCAGATAGGGCTTTACTCAAGCAGGAAAACGCAGGCACCCCGAAGTCTGGCTTTACAACCGGCCTCAAGGCCCGGTCACCTGCCTCGACCCGGCTGGCCTTGACTGAGGTCAACGCACGGTTGAGAGAATACAGGAAGGGTGTGTGTGTGCGTGCGTGCGTGCACGTGTGTGTGTGCATGCATGTGTGTGTGTGTGTGCAGGGGGTGATGTGGAATCTCCATAGAGGGAGTCCTAATCACTGTGTGTCTTCTCATCAGAGTCTTTGTACCTGAAACTCAGGGAACATGGCTCCTCAGGTGAGGTAACCCCCGTGGGAATCACCACCTCCTCTCACCTTAGTGTGCCATGGTTGGCAGGAGTAGGATTTACTGAAGGAAGAAAAGGCTCATATTCAGTGTCTGTCCCAGTTGTGGGCTGAGGGCTCTGCAGGTGGCCTAGAGGGGTCTGACCTTCAGTGAGCAGGCTGCAAGGCCGTGGCCCCAGGTCTAGCTCCACTGATGAATGGGAGACCCAAGAGGACCTCCTCCTCAGTGTTCATCTTGTTTCTCTCCCAAGAATATTCTCCCTCACCTTTTCTCTATCCTTCAGGAGTCACCTCGTTTCCCCTCCTCTGTTCCTGATAACTTGAGCCCCTCACATGCGTGTGACATGGGAATGAGCAGGGCAGGAGAGCAGAGTCCCTTCTCTGAGAGGAAGGCCCACGGCCACCCCAGAAGTCGCTATGTGCAGTCGTAGACAGGCGCTCCTGTGGGAGGGGTGAAAGTCGGTGCACGTCCCTGCCCTGCTCTCCAGAAGCTCTCTCTCTTCCTTTAGGGGTTCTTTGACCCACAAATGTCCCTGGAGCCTCAGGCTTGGCATGGTGTCCTGTCAGCTCAACTCAACTCAGCCTCCCCAGAGATGTTGCTGGAACTTCACAGCCACACTGTCTTAAGTCCGGTTCCTGGGAGCAGACCCTGAGATGAGGTTTGTGCGCACGTGATGATGTGTGTGTGCACGAGAAATTTCTCGTGGGAGCAGGGAAGTAGGCAGGGCAGGGATATGGATATGACCTGAGATGAAGCCCAGCTCCAGCCGGGCCCCGAGGAGCTCCGGAGTGGAAATCATCCCTCAGTGTCTGTACCACCTTTAGGGTAGGTTGCTGAGCATTCATCCTACGGTCATCCACGGCTACAGGTGACCCTGGCGATGGGGTTTACACATTCCCAGAGCTTCCAGCTCCTGAAGGAGAAAGTGGCTCCATTGGCCCAAGGGCGGGCCTTTAAGGAAGCCACAGGTGCAGGTTGTTAAAAGCAAAGCCCGCACAGAGGGATCTGGGAGGATGGGGTGGAGCACTGGAGGACCATCAGAATACTCAGAGCCCCTGGGAGTCATCTGCAATGGGTGGGGCCTGGGAGCAGACAAGGGGCTCCCACACTGGTGGCTGGGATGGCCTGTCAGAGTGGAGAGATTGGGCACAGCTTTTGAGATCACCACAGGCACCCTTTCAATATCAAGCTTTCAGTGGAACTAATAGATTTTCAGGGCAGAGTCCAAGGCGTTCTTTTCCAGAATTATAATTCCCCCTCCCACTCTGCTCTGTCCCCTTCCTCTTATCACCTGTTTTCTTCATTCTTCTGAATGCCCATATCACATACTGTCTGTGCCACTCTTGGAGCTGCTCAGGTTGCCTGGCATCCTTATGGGGGAGCTCATAGCAGTGGTTCAGTCACAGGCTTTGGAGATGGACTTGGGCTTGGACTTGGGCTTGGACTTGGACTTGATACTCGGCTTAGCCACTTACGTACTGTGTGACCTAGAGCAAGTCACTTAACTTCTCTGAGCTTTACTTTCCTCTGTAAACTCTCGTAACAGCAGTACCTACTTCAGGTGTACTGTGAGGTGTAACGTGCGAAGCACATATAGCTGGTGTGGTCCCCACTTGCTAAACGCCAGCTACCGTTTTGAAATGATAGTCGTTATTCTTGTGTGCAGATATGTGTTCCACAGTACACTGCAGTCTCCTTGAGGGCAGGCGCCAGCTACGGTCCCCTATGTACCTAAGTAGGTGATCATACATGCGTGGGATTTAAACACAGAAAATTATGGGCAGGGGGAGAATACAAGGCTTCGGGCCCCACAGTCAGTTTCATAACAAAGCCCAGGATTTCCATGTTCCTCACGTGAGACCTACTTCTCCGAATTCAGGGCCCGGCATCTGCCAAGAAAAGTGCCCCCTGGCACCATGCTGCCTTTTTAGTACCCCAGCACCAGGGACGTGAGGAGGGAGGGCTGCCAGCCCTCGGGTAGGGAATACAAGGCTGTGAGCCAAGAGGCCACGTTAGAGGCTGATGTCCCCCGACCCCCTGCCCGCCCCAGGCAGGGAGGGAGGCCTCCAGCGTCGCGCTCTCCCCAGGACATTGGTGGGCCCAGAGCAGAGAGGGAGCAGGCCTGGCGTTTCCAGCACTGGCTGCCCTCCCCCAGCTTCTCTGAGTCGGGCGCTGCCTTCCCGGCCTCAGTCCTCCGCCGGCCACTGTTTCCACCGCGGAGGAGGTGGGGCCAAGCGCTGGGGCCACCGCTCTGCGGTGGGAACAAGGCTTCGCTTCATCCGCGGCCCCTGCCCGGGGAGGGGGAGGGGGAGGAGGAGGGCAGCGGGCGTGCGTCCTGCTGAAAATAAACCCAGCCGGACCTGGAGAACCGGGTGATGGGGCGGGGGCGCTGTGTGAGGAGTTCAGGGTGGGCAGGGATGGGGGTGTTGGTGGCAGCAGGTTCGTCTTGGAGGAGATTCCAGTCATTCTGGGTGAGTGTCACAGAGCCGGGGAAAACTAGGGCTGTGAACACGGAAAGGCAGGCACATGAGATACGGCCGCCTGTCGTGTGACACGCACGCTCAGTGGGAGGAGGACTGCAGCGCTCGCTCGCTCTCACACTCACATCGTCTCACACACACACTCTCACATATTCTCTCACACACACTCACACTCTGCCTCACACACCCACACTCCCTCACACGCACTCACACGTATGCACTCTCACGTACTCACACATACTCCCTCACACACCCATACAATCTCACACACTCGCACACTTTCATACACTCTCATACACACACTCTCATACACACATACAGTCACACACTCCCTCACACACCCACACACTCTCATACACACACTCACACATATCATACACACATACACTCACACACACTCTCCCTCTTTCACACTTTCTCTCACACTCATACACACTCACACACACACACTCTCACACCGTCTCTCTCTCTCTCACACACTCATCAATGTTCAAGATAGAGGGTGACAGGTGGCCACTAATATGCTCCTCTACCTTTCATGTTCTCAGAAAACCAAGTAACCCATAGTCTCTTTCTATGTCCACAGAGGCTGGTCTAACCCAGATAACCTCATTCTGTACCTTGTGCCGGAATGATGTTAGAACTTACCCGCTCAAGGCCTTCTAGGAACAGCGGAAAGTTAAAACTGTGGGGAAGACAGTGGGAAGTCGATGGGCCAAAACTTTTGCAGTTTCATGGACAATTTAAAATATCTGAAGAAAATTAGAGGGCTCTCTCTTTAGAGAAATGTGCTTAAAGCCTACAGATGCAATACCCCATATACAATTTCAGGGAGTCATGGGCCCTGCTCCCCAAGACCCATCTATCAGCCCTGGGTTAAGACACCCCATTCTGAAGGATTCAGTCCCAAGGAATGGAGCTGCCTAAAACCAAACACAAACAATGCCAGCACCACCTCCTACCACACCCAGAGACCTGAGCTAGATGATGTCATCCTGAGACTCAGAGAATGACAGGTGACAATGTCAAACCAGTGACACATCCCAAAGAGAAACCATGCCTCATGAAACACTTGCTTCCACGGCATCTAGGAGCTTTCTCAGAACCACCCATTTGGTTGCAGACCTTCCAGCGTTCAGGGAACCACATTCCTGGGCCAGTGGGAGAGCAGGCTTAGAGTGGCTGATGAAACGTTCTTGGCGGACAGTCCCCAGCCATAGCAAATAGGGAGCTAACCTACTGTGGTGAGTTTCCTGCCCTGTGGAGGAGGCAGCAGCAGAGCAATTCTACACGGATTGCCCTGCTTGGGAACCTGGGGACCGAGTCTGGAATGTACTGTGATGCAAAGTACACACCCAATGTGCAGCAGGTGGTGTGGGGTCTCTGAAGGTGAACTTGAGTGCCAGGGCATGGTATCGGGGGGCAGCCATCCGCTTCACCTTACTTGGGACGTGCACCTATGCATTGAGCTAACATTTATTGAGCGCCATGGTATACTGGACATAGAGAAGCAGATGCAATGACACAGCCCCAATCTTCAAAGTACTCACCGTCTACTGGGAAAGAGAAATCTACACTGAACATTACAGGAAGGTACCATGTGATAGATGCAAGCCCAAGGCTCTCTGGAGCTGAAATCCTACTGCTAGAAATCATCTGTGGTGAAGAAAAACCTTGTGAAGCTGGTGCCAGTGTGTCCCAGAGTTGAGCTCTCAAACTTTGCTGTGCATCTGAATCACCTGGGAAACTGAAAACCAGGCCACACCCAGGCCATGTAAATCAGAGTTTCTGGGGAAGGTCTCCGCCCTTAGCACTTTTTAAAGCTCCCACTGTCATTCCAGCATACCAGGATGGAGAGCTATGGGCCAGAGCTTCACGGCCCCTCTTATGTGGTCTTGCACCAGAGAATCCCCCTTGTTGGAAACTTCATGGTTGATGAGTTAGGACCTTAGGGGACAGCCACGGTGGGAGATGGACAAGTGAGTAAGATGACACACAAAAAAGCTTTCAAATGTTGTTTTATGTTCGTGTAACTCAGGAACCTGCCCACTACTAGCCTTTTCAGTGTCCTCAGGCCTTGAACCCAGAGAGATTATGGTTTCCCTAACTTACATCTAAGGCGCAGAACTAATTCTTCTGTGATTGAATGGCAGTGAGAACATCTCTTTCCTTCAGGGAAACCCTCTCTCAAGTCCCACTGAAAGGGTATGACCTGGCCCCGTGGCCCCAGCAAGGCAATCATCATAGTTTATAGAACATTTTCCAACATTCCAGGAAATATGTGGGAAGTGGACTTTTGTTGGTATTGGGGCATGGAGGTCATGATTCAAAATATCATGGAATTAGTAGGAAAAGGGTAAATAGTCCAATAGAAATAATCCCAGGGAAAATGACACACAGCTGCCTATCAGGATACTGTACACATGGCGAGTGAGGATAGAATTCTAGGTCACACACCCAAACCACACTTCTCTCTCTCTCTCTCTCTCTCTCTCTCTCACACACACACACAGATTTTAGCAGCAGGCATTATCACCCAGGATGAAGACAAGAATAAATTCCTTTAATTTTCAAATGCTCAGAAATGCAGATCAGCCCTGGTTTTGGATTGGTTGGCTGTGAGACATCCTTGAGACACTGACCAAGGAGAAGCCACAATGGCAGGTAGTTCTGGGAGCCAGTCTTGGACTGGAGAGGTCTCAGTTGGTAGAAATTTGGGCGTCAACAGCATAAAGAGGGAATTTCAGTCCCTGGGCACTGATGAGATGACCCAGGGAGGGCATAGGTAGAGGCGGACAGAGGCTGAGACAAAACCCTCCATTTGTCCCAACATATGAAGTTGGATGGAACAGGCTAAGCAGATGGAGGCAGGGAGAGAGGAAGGAAGGAAACCAGCAGATAGGTTGACCCGGAAGCCAAGCTAGGGTCCAGGAGGAGGGAATGGTCAGATCAAAAAAGATTAGGACAGGGCTTCCCTGGTGGCGCAGTGGTTGAGAGTCCGCCTGCCGATGCAGGGGACATGGGTTTGTGCCCCGGTCTGGGAAGATCCCACATGCCACGGAGCGGCTGGGCCCGTGAGCCATGGCCACTGAGCCTGCACGTCCGGAGCCTGTGCTCCGCAACGGGAGAGGCCACAACAGTGAGAGGCCCGCGTACCACAAAAAAAAAAAAAGAAAAGATTAGGGCAAAAACACAACCATTGCACTTGGGCAGTCATTGGGGACCCCGAGACGGGTCATTTCAGTGGTGCCATGAAGGCAGAGGCTTCGGCAGTGGGCAGAGTATTCTAGAAATTTGGGTACGATGGGAAACAGGGAGGTGGGGCTGTAGCCAGGGGATATGAGAGGATGGGAATTTTTCATGTGTATTTTCTTTGTGAATGGGAATGATTCAGGAGAGAGAGAGGTATCAAAGCAGCAGAAAAAGAAGGACTTCACTCCTTGCGGAGTGAAGACCTTGGGAAGATGAGGGGAATCATCCCGTAGGAGGGAGAAGCTGACATTTGGTAAGATGAGGGATATCTAACTGTTCACGTGCAAAGGAAGGAAGTTAACGTTTATTCAACTTTGCTGTGAGGGAAAATATTTCTTGATTCTTTTCCCCCCAGGTGGTGTGTGTATATGAGGTGAACCTGGGAGAAATCTCCTCTAACAGCAAGTGGAATGTAAGGTAAGTGATTCAAACTCTCCTGCCCTGAGCTAATCAGAATTTCAAAAGGCATATTTGGATGTCCTGTATTATATCAGAATGGTACGGGTGAAGCATGAGCTGTTCATCACTATCTGGGTTGAACTTATTAAACTATAGAACTCTGAGCTCTCTTTAATCCATAAGATGAAAACAAATATTTCCAGACAGCAGCAAGAGTACAAAGGAGCATTCCATCAATGTGACCTCAAAATCATAGAGTTTTAGAAAAAGTATAGCAAGTGTCATAGTCCAACAGTCAGGAAAGCCAAAGCAACACCCAGATACTGTTTTTGTCTAACTTTATGAGAGAATGTTCTACGCTTTACCCCACTCACTGACAGAAGAATAGCCGATAACCCTTGACAATTATTTATGAAAATGTGTTAAAGTGTTCCTGGGACATAGCACACGAGATATGTCCTGAGGTATGGTATATCTCTGGAAATGGACTGTTGGTGATGAAATCAGTCTTCCAGAGAAAAAGTTGTTTCTTTATGTTTCTTCTCAAAAATGGAGGAAGAGATATCCAGGGAGACAGAAAAATACGCAGAGAAATACATTATTTGTGTCAATTCTTGAGTGCCCATAGTGAAGCAGGTGCAAATAGGCACTGCACAAACGAAAGAAGGGAGAGGTTTGCCTGGGTCTGAGGAAAATAGGGACAGTGCTTGAGATCTTGCTTCATCCGGTAATCTCCCTTCAGAACCCACCCTGCAGCTTCTCTTTCCTTCACGTGGATTTCCTTCAGCATTTAGGCATTTGATCCTTGTCATGATTTCACAGCCTGTCTTTCCAGAGACATTTCCTGTTCTTTGAACACTGGCTACCACTTGTTGTCCCTCCTCCTCAACAGAGGGTTCTCACTCTTAAATTTGCCTCCGCAGCAATCACCACTTTTTTTTTTTTTTTTTTTTTTTCTGGTACGCGGGCCTCTCACTGCTGTGGCCTCTCCCGCTGTGGAGCACAGGCTCCGGACGCACAGGCTCAGAGGCCATGGTTCACGGGCCCAGCTGCTCCGCGGCATGTGGGATCTTCCCGGACCAGGGCACGAACCCGCGTCCCCTGCATCGGCAGGCGGACTCTCAACCACTGCGCCACCAGGGAAGCCCGATCGCCACTTTTTGAACGCATTAATTAACACTAGTTGAATTGAACCAAAAAACATGTCTGCTCTAGGCTAGGTAATGCTGCCTGAGGGTGGAACCACAAACTCTGCTTGCTTTTTCTTTACCCTGTAGTCTCTGTGTCCTCCTAAATTTGAATTAGACTGAGGGCTCAGAGAGAGCAGAGGGGTTCACTCTACTCAGGACTTACCGTGGCACCTGGGTGTTCACACACCACCCAAGTTTTCAACAAAGTTTCCAAGGCCTTGTGAAGGGTGCGAATGAGTGGAGAAGTCTGGGAGGGGCCTCTCAGCTGAAAGCCAGAAGGAATTGAAAGTTTGCCAGCAGGCCCTAGAGGGTGTCTCAGTGGGCAACAACTTTATAGAGAAGAGTGGTGAGTAGGGACGTGGCCAAAAGAGGCGTGAGGAGAAGACGCCTTCCGCACATTATAAAGCTAACGTGGCTTGGTGGTTCAGTCAGCATTTCTCCCCAGTTGGTATTGAGATCTCTTCCAGCCTGGCTTCCACTTACCCTCCAACTCTGGGTCTTGTGGGACCCTGGCTCTAAGAGGGTTCCTCCCTCCTACTCTCCCAGTGACCTCCTCAACCATAACCACGAGAGCAGAGGAAATCAGTCACCTTAGGAGCAACTGATATCTTGAGGGTACATGGTGACCACAAAAACAAAGAGCTGTGTTTGTGGTTTGGAATGTCATTCCAATTGCGAGGATGCGTGTAATCCCGAGTATGCAGAAGCTTGCTTGCGGTTCAATGGGGACAGATTACAAACTCCGTCATGTGTTTCTAGGAAACACTGATACCCTTTTCTTTGGGGATGATTATTATTAGACCAAGATGCCAACCATGCTGACGGCCTCAGACCTGTCCCCCATTGGCTTGGCTCTGGGGTATCCAGTAGCACTGACACTAGATGCTGTGCCAGCCTGGAAGAGAGGCCTGGATGCCTGTGGGCTCCGGTGGCACCTGAAAAGATGCTGGCTCCATGTTGCCAGTGTCAACCACATACACAAAATGTGACACATGTGACTCTGCTCAGCACTCGTCACCAGCTAGATCGTCTCATCCAGAAGGAGCTGGGTGGGTCCCAGTCTAACTCATAAAACCTATTCGAGTACTAATTTTAAAGAAGCCGCAATTGCCAGTAAATGACTAAAAGTTATTGCCTCTTTGTACGTGAGGAGGAGAGTGTGGAACAAGGGTGGGAGAAAGGCTTCTCAATGTTTACCTTTTTACTTCTTTTTGAATTTTGAACCATGTGAGCATATTATATGTTTTAAGGCAAAAGAATAAGAAAAACCTCATTATCTCAGAAAGTTTCTTCTAGCGAAGAACCTCCAAATGGTGTTTCTTAAAGTTGTTTGGTGTACAGAAGTACTAGTCCTATGTTCTGTATCAAGGATGTGCTATGTGCCCTTGAACTCAAGGTGACTCCTCCCCAAAGGTCAGAGACTCCCACACATCAAGCAGTGAGGGTGGGATAATGTCTCCCCAGTTCCCAATAATCTCGTGGCCTATAGAAAGGTGTGAAACGGGACGAGATGACTTCCTGAATCCCCAATCCTAAAGGGCATCCCCAGAGAGCCCAAGGGTTTTTTGTAGACCCAGGTTTGACACAGACACACCCTGTTTCCAAATGGAGACCAGCGGATGTGGCTTATTTACCACCCAAGCCATGGGGGCCGTGTTGGAGTCCAAAGCAGAAGGAAAGCTCTGTGCCCCCATATGTTCTTGTTAATTATTACTTTTTTCCAGAACATTAAAGTAGTTGAAAAAGTATTGAAAGATTGGAAAGTAGGTACATTAAAACTCACATTATTTTAAGTTTGAATATTTGATTTATACCCCAACAGAATTTATTCTGATTTTAGTTCTGCTTAATTAATTTAAAATTATTTAAGATTGTCACTTAGTCAAGAGAAACTGTCAAACATGACAATTCTCTCAATTAAAAATGAGAGAAGCAGAGAAGTAGATGTGGAAAATATGACTGATGAGTTTGCTTCCACTAAAGCCAGGGACTTACATTTTTCCTTTTGCCTCAGGCTCCAATATATTACGGCCCCGTAATAGTCTTTGTTCATCTTGGATTTTTTTGCATTAATTTTTATTTTTTAAAAATATGGCATTAGGGCTTCCCTGGTGGCGCCGTGGTTGAGAGTCCGCCTGCCGATGCAGGGGACGCGGGTTCGTGCCCCGGTCTGGGAGGATCCCACATGCCGCGGAGCGGCTGGGCCCGTGAGCCATGGCCGCTGAGCCTGCGTGTCCAGAGCCTGTGCTCCGCAATGGGAGAGGCCACGGCAGTGAGAGGCCCACGTACAGCAAAAAAAAAAAAAATATGTGGCATTAAAATATTATTTTTCTTGATGACTGAGTTTTTTGGTGTCCCCTTAAATTTTGCACTGGAGGTGAGAGCTTCACCCTAGTCCTGACCCAGTTAACCACAGTGGCCCAAAGACGGCCCTATGGATTGCTTCCTAGATCGATGTTGTCAGACTTGTATCTTCATTCAAATCCTACACAACCATCAACCGTCCTCAGTGCCCATGACTGAGGAGCCACTTGCCCTCAGAGAACTTGTCTCTGCATCACATCCTCATGATTTAAAGCGCTAAGCCCTGGAACCATCTTCAGTTATTCTTATTTTTCACGTGTAAAGCTATTCAGAGGCTTGCCTGCAGTTGTCCTTCAGCCTTTGGCTATATGGAATATACAAATGTAATTCCCTTAATCTCTTGCAAGGCCTTTAATCATTTATGCACACTTAGCCTGATCTGGTGTGCCAATGGAACCGCATCCTGACGAGGTAGATTACAGGAATAAAGAATGACACCAACAATGCAAGAACAACTGACGCCCACCTCCTTCTGAGCCCCAAGCCCCTAACACCATCCGCATTCCTCCTCCTGATGCTGCCTTGGGAGAAGGGGCATTACAGTGACTCCTTTTCATTTTCCCAGCTGACACCTACCCCCCGACCCCCGCCAGCCAGATGTTTTACAGCTGGAAAAGAGGGTGGGCAGTAAGTTTCCTTTGTAAAGAGCTGTGGTATGAATATATTTTCCACATGCTGAATCATGAGGCTATCGGTGCCCTTGACCCCAGCTCCAGCTCTTTGGCTGACTTAGCGGGTGGGGTGGAGAAGTGACTTTGATCTAGTAATTTAAGTTACTCTTGCCTCGGTTTTCCTGTAAGGAGAACA
Organism: Aethalodelphis obliquidens; assembly: GCF_003676395.1. NCBI lineage: Eukaryota > Metazoa > Chordata > Mammalia > Artiodactyla > Delphinidae > Aethalodelphis > Aethalodelphis obliquidens. Next base: position 9,592,272 of record NW_020837984.1, on the reverse strand, counting down.
CTTACTCCCTTCTGCAGGCAGGGGACGGACTCATTTACCTCTCACAGTCTCTTCCAACCACAGGATTCTATCGGGCTATTTTTAGAATCGTCTGGACAGAGCTGCAGTGTGACATGAGGCTTCTAGGGTGTGCAGAGTCAAATGAAAATGTTTACGGGTGTTTGGGGGCACCAAACCGTCTCTGACTGTCTTTCTGTTGTCATTCAAGTTTACTAGGGTTATTTCTCTGAGCATTTCTTTCTGCTAAATGTCTCTGTTTATTTTCCTCAGTCTGTTCATTTCTTTAGCCTTTCTCTCATGTTTTCCATCTTGACTAGGTTCCACTTACATAAAGGCAGGGAAGCCTCATTCCTGCTGGTACCCACCACCATGACCCACATCGAATCAGGCAGAGCTGGTTGGTTCTCAGCCTGCTCTTTGCTACCTAGATGGGCCATTGGGCAGATGACCTAACCAGTCTTTGGGCTCCAAATTCCTCTTTTATAAAATGGGATGACAGTATGTCACTCATGGAATATTGCACGGATTACGGCAGATCAAGTACAGAACACAGTGTTCAGCATCAAGTGAAGAGTAAAAAATATTAGCTGCTTAGTGAATCAGTGAGCCTTTGCATGATAAAAAAAATAGCTGCACAAGAAATACGTGTGTCCCTGATGCATAAGTTCAAATAATACGGAAGTATACAGAGTCAAAAATGAGAGTCCTTTCATTTATTGCTCCTCCTCACTTCCCTCCCTTCCTCAGCATTAATAATAATTCTTTCTTTGTCTCTCTTCTTTTGAGAGGAAGGAGTTAATTATCTGATATGTAAATATAGTCTTACTGTAAAGATCCAAATGTTCAGAAGCAAACCACCTCCCAAAATCTGAAGAAGTTCCCCTTCATCATCTCTTTCACTCTTACCTCTGCCTCTGGAGGTAAGCACTCTTGACAGAGATTATCCCCATCTCTAGTCTGTTAATTTACATGTATAAAATATAGATACTATATATATGCATACACATATATACACATACACACTTATACACCTTGCTAAAAATACGTCTTTTAAAAAATATTTTACCAGGGATGGTAGGCCACTTCCAATTCCATCTTAGAAAAGTGAAAACGTGCCGGTCACCCAAGAAAGCCCTGGATTAATGTCCCTGGTACTTTCCTGCAAGGGGGTGAGGGTGATTTTTGCAAAGTACCAAGGAACCAGGAACACAGCTGTAAAGAAATCAAAACCTCTGAATACAAGCTTGGCTTTGCCCTTTGAGGTGGACCACTGCGAATGTCAGAGAGGGGGTATTTGGGACATTAGGGATAGGAGACCTTGCTTCTCCTCCGGATCAAAGGTTTCCTGAGCAGAAAGATGAAGCATGCCACCAAGTCCAGGAAAACATATTTTTCTCAGGGGAATGGTGAGTAAGATTTTATCTATAATCCATAAAAGAGAATGGGATGAATAAGTATACTAAAGATTTTTTATCAGCCAGTAGACCAGTGGTTCTCAACCCATGTACTGTGATGTCCATTCACAGGTTTGCTACCAAATTTTTATTCATATGTACAATTTATTTTTGCTAAAACACAGGATGCATATTACTACAGTGCTATTTGGCAGATAAAACACTTTGTCAAGGAAATTATCTAATGTCACGTCAAGTGGAGTACAATTCATTGCAAGTAAGAGGTACAAGGCATGATATAATAACAACCTAGAACCAAATGAAATTTGTGGATTTACTAAAACATGGGAGAACAACACAGGCTAGAACAACATAGTGGTTAAATGTTCAGACTCTGGAGCCAGCTCCATGGGTTCAAATCCTGCCTCTTCCAGTTATGGGATCATGGGTGAATTTTCCTATGTGTAAAGTAGGGGTAATACTACCCAAACCATAGATTGTTAGGAAGATCGTAGTATTTCTAACATGCTCAGAACTTTCCTGGCACATAAATATTAGCATTATCTACTAGATTATACTACCCGTTATTCACTATTCACTTAATAAATGCCTGGTATCTATTATGTGTCAGGCATTATGCTAAGCTCTGAGGATAAGTGGTAAGAAAAAAAGAAACCACTTGCCCTCATGGACTGGGAGAGAAAACATTAATTAATTATTACACAAACAATATAAAATTGCAACTGTGATAAGTGGTGGTACTTGGAGCCATGAGAGCTGGTAATGACCAACTGGGGGCAGGCCTTCTTGAGGAAGTGACGTTTACATGCTATTTGATGCACTCACCAGGTAAATTTTCACTAAGTAAAGATGGAAGGTCAAAGACCAACTATATATTTCGTATTATAAATCACAGTGTCACAGGCAGGTAGAGGTTAGGGTCAGAGACATCCTTGAAAGGACTGTAGATTCTGGGGGAAAAGGTGACAGATGGCCTGGATAAAGATTGTGGTGGAAACAAAATAAATGGGGCACACCACTTCCCTTCTTAGAAGAACCTCTGAAAGGAGACCTATGTACCCCACTGCCTCTATGGGCCACATCCATAGAAATGCAACTAAGTCCAGGGTAAACCCATCAGCAATATCTTCTCAGCACTCATGGATTCTGAGCAGGCATCAGAAGAAATGCAAAAGAGAAGCATGTGTTCTTTGGGTAATGTCTGTTTTCTCTCTTGGAGCTCCTGTTTTCGCCAGCAGCAGGCATGCTCTTTACAGTACTGTAGGCAGCAGGTGTGAGGGTACAGGCAGGGCCATGCTGCACAGTCATGAGCGGCTGGGAGTTAAAAGCCTCTAAAATCAAGACTAGAGCCTGTACTCACATCTGATTCATTCAGTGTGCTTCTAGCTCCAGCTTAGCCTACACAGAGCCGGGTGTGGCAGCCAGGAGAGAGCTTTTAGGTTGGAGATAAACAGGGCTAGAATAAATAAGGAAATTTTTTTAACATGTTTATTGGAGTATAATTGCTTTACAATCGTGTGTTAGTTCCTGCTTTACAACAAAATGAATCAGTTATATATATACATATGTTCCCATATCTCTTCCCTCTTGCGTCTCCCTCCCTCCCACCCTCCCTATCCCACCCCTCCAGGCAGTCACAAAGCACCGAGGTGATCTCCCTGTGCTATGCGGCTGCTTCCCACTAGCTATCTACCTTACGTTTGGTAGTGTATATATGTCCATGCCTCGATGTTGGGGGAGGAGGGCTGTGAATAGCAATTCCACCCCATCCTGTCACCAGATGAAGACCTGCTCTGAGAGAAGAAGGTGTGTAGGGGTTTGTTATGTAACTGTATGTAAACCAGTGAGCACAGTGTCTGGCGTTTAATCTATTTAACTTGATAGGTTCACTTATTATCTTCTATGCATAGAACTGAATCATTTCACTTCATTTAAGATCTTGGGCTTCGCTGTACGCCTGAAACTATCACACCATTGTTAATCAACTATACTCCAATATAAAATAAAAAGTTAAAAAAAAAAAGATCTTGGGTAAATGCTTGTGGTGTCAACTTTTGGAGGGGGAGACTTCCTACCTAGTGTCTGATTCTTTCCTGGCTCCTGAGGCCCACATCAGTGCTAGGGTCTCCTTGCCTTAGAGAAAAGTCAGACAGGGGCCCCCAAACACCATCATTCTCTCCCACATGGTCTGGCCTGTACCTCGGAGTAATCATTTCGTCTCTCTCTCCTCTCACCAGGGTGCTCAGGGCAAGAGAACTGGGAGAACTCATCAGACTATAAACAGCCAGCCAAAGGGGGCATTGCTCGCCTCTGAGGTGAGTACTATTATTACCCCCATGTCACTAATGAAGAAACTGAGGCTTAAAGAGGTTAAGTACCTGGTAAGTGAATAGAGTAGGAATCTGACATAAGCTGTCAGACTCCAGGGCTCATGTTGTCAACACTATTTATCCAGCTTTTCCAGGAAACCACCAAGGCTAGCTGTCCCCAGCTCTCCTTTTCCTGTTCCTAAGCAGCTGAGTGCATCTTAGTAGCTGGGGACTGCAGGGTATTAAACAGGAGATCGCACACATCTCATCGACAAGTGTGCCTGGACACACACAAGCTCTCCCCACCCCGGTTCTCAGCACCAGGGATGCATTCTGGGTAACAGATCCCATCCTTCACCCATCTGCTTTGACTGAACTTGTGGCTGTTGGTGAGAGGTGGGTAAAAGAAGTATCCACTTACCCATTCATCCAACAATAGTGATAGAACACCTACCCTGTGCCAAGCTCAGTGCAAGAGGCTATGTGCCAGAGGAGATAAAGGCAGGAACAAAACCCCTCTCTTCTAGGAGCTGACAGCCCGGTCAGGGGCGAGAGACAAGCAAATTTCATGGAAATTCTCATGGGGGTCACACCGGGTTGGGTAGGGACAGGACGGAGCAGGGTGGTTCAGGAAGGCTTCCTGAGGGCCTGAGCTGAATGCTGAGAGGAAAGTGAGTACGTGAAGGACATTCCAAGTAGAGGGATCATTGTGGTGAAATAAACAAGAAGAAATGGGAAGCTATGGAAAAGAAAAGAAAAGCAACAAGGCATGGCTAAACCAGTGGTTCTCAACTGAGGTGATTTTGTCCCCCAGGGGACACTTAGAAACATCTGGAAACTTTTTTCTTTCTTCTTTTTTTTTTTTTTTGCTTATCACTCTGTGTGTGTGTGTGTGTGCACGCCTGCTACTGGTATCTAGTGGGCAGAGGCCAGGGATGCTGCTCAATATCTTACAATGTGCAGGACAGCCCTCTACAACAAAGAAGGATATCTGGCCCAAGATGTCAATAGTGCTGAGGTTGAGAAATCCTGGACGAGATCAACAAACATAAAAACAAACTATAGCACTTTGATCATTAAAAACGTCATAGGGAATTCCCTGGGGGTCCAGTGGTTAGGGCTCTGTACTCTCACTGCCTAGGGCCCAGGATCGATCCCTAGTTGGGGAACTAAGATCCCACAAGCCACGCAGAGTGGCCCAAAGAAAGAAAAAAGGAAATCTGTAAAACAAAACAAAAAACCTTCAAGGCACATGAATAGGCAGACCAATGAATATATATATTTTATGAAGACTATAAATACATTTAGTATATGATAAATGTGGCATTCCAAATCCAGTGACTCTTCAATAAATGGTGTTGAGATTCCTGGGTAGCCATCTAATAAAAAATTAAGTTGAAGCCATACTTCACACCATATACCAGAATAAATTCCAAATGGATTCAGCATTTGAATGTTGACAAGAGAACCACACAGGTACCAAGAGGAACCATGGGAGAATTCTTTTATAATCTTAGAGTGGGAAAATTATTCCTAATTATGACTCAAAAACCACAGGCTGTCACATAACAAGCTGATAAACTCAGCTGATAAAAGTTAAAAAAAAATTAGAGCTTGTGCACACCAAACAAACGAGCAAACCTGTATAAGCAAAGTAACACACAAGTGAAAATCTGCAAAGAATATACACAACTCAGCAGAGGGCTAATCTCCTTAAACCATGAAAATATAAACAAACCTCTAAAGAAAAGATTTATAAAAATATGGGCAAAGGATGTGAAAAGACAACACTCAGAAAAAAAAAATACAAATGGCTGTGTGCTGAGATGCCTCTTATTTTTTAAAACCTATTAGCTTGGCAAAAACCCAAGTTTGGCTGTGAAGACATGACATTCCCATCCATTGCTGGTGAGCATGTCCACTAGTACAGCCCTTAAAAGGGTAATTTAGCAATCCTCATCAAAATAAACGCATACACCTTCTGACCCAGCAGCCCTGCTTCTTAGAGCTGACCCTACAGGGAGAAGTATTTGGATGCATATAAAATGACATATGTACATGATTATAAATTGCAGCAAAAGATTAGAAGTGATTTAAATGCTCATTAATTGAGAACTGGTTAACTAAGTTAGGGGTCAGCGAACTCTCATTAAACTGGCCCTCTGCGTGCTTTTGCAGGGCCTGCAGTTGTGAATCGTTTTACATTTTTTAATGGTTGAAAAAAATCAAAAGAAGAATTCTATTTCATAACACATGAACATCATATAAAATTCTAACATCAGCATCTATAAGTACAGGTATATGGAATACAGCCGGGGCCCTTTGTCTACGCACCATCCAGGGCTTCCTTTACACTAGAGCAGAGAGGGGAGTGGTTTTCACAGAGACTGGATGGCCCACAAACCCTCAAATATTGACTCTCTTGTCCTGACTATCCTTGACTATCTGGTCCAAAAAAGTTTGCCAGGTTAGAGTATATCCAAGCAATTGATTACCACAGAGCTATGAAAAACAATGAGAAAGCTCTTTATGAATTGCTATAGAAAGGTTTCTAGGATATTATTACTAAATTTTTAAAACACAGATGTAGAAAGTGTCAATTACATTTATCATTTGAGTAAAAAAAGGGAGAGGAATATGCATAAAAATTATCTGGAAGGAACTACAAGAAATTAGTGAATAGTGGTGCTTAGGGAAGTAAGATATTATATGTGTGTGTATTAGTATTACCTACTCAAAAAAGTAAATTAAAAATTATTTTTAAATACACACTGTGCCAGATGAGAACATGGATTTAGGCCACTGCAAGTGCTTGGGCCTGGCTGGAACAAAGCTTGTGAGTGGGGCTGGGGGTGAGAAGGTGGGAGAAGTCTGTGGGGCCTGATAGGAAAGGGCTTGTAGCTTGGGCCAAGGAGTTTGCATTTTCACATATCCAAGGACAAAGAAAAACAGGATCAATTTATGCTTTAAAAAACAAGATTCTGGAAAGCAGAAAAGGGTGGTTGGACAAGGCTTGGGCCGGTAGGGAGAGAAGCGGGTGGACTGGAGGTAGGGGATCAGTGGCTGCTTCTGAGGGAGGACCTGGGAGGCTGGGGACCAGGAGTGCAAGGGAGGCTTACTTTTACTGTAAATGTTTTTGTCAGATTTATGCATGTGCATTCCTTTCCATGTGCATTTATTTCCTATAGAAATCATTTTGTTTATTTTTAAAAGGAAAGCCCTTCAGACCAGGTGTGATGAGGCCTGAACTGTGTCAGTGGTGTTGGGGGTGGAGGCGGTGGGGGGAGCAGGGAAGAAGGGGAAAGTTAGGAGCAGAGTTGCCAGGACTGACTGGAAGTTGGGGTGATGGGCCTGGAACTGCACCCACACCTTCGAGGACCTGGGGAACAGAACCTTGTAGGGAGGAGGGTTGGAAGGTAGAAAGTTCACCTGCCCCAGGTGACTTCCCTCTGACTTCCTGAGGCCACAACACAGGCATCTGGAAGGTACAAAACATCACCCAGGCACTCTGACCCCAGCAGGATATTTATAGCCTGGACATGAACTGGGGGCAAGCCCCATGTTATGCAGATGATAAGGTCCAGCCCAGGCCACCAGGAATCCCAGCTGGTCCCTTACTCCCATCTCCTTCCAGCCCTGCCAACCCCTTCCCTTCTCATAGCTCCAAAGGGAAGCCCTGCACAACCAAGCTAGGATATTCTCTAGAACTTCTGTGAGTCAGTAATTTTCTTTTTATCTGTACATGCTATATATGCCCCAATGACAGTGCACCACAAGCTCTTTGGAGGCAAAGACTGAAAGGTCTTTGTGACCTCACAGAGGCACACCGTTTCTTTTCTGTATGGTAGGTACCCATGAATGTGCTGTTTGGCTGGTTGATGGGGACTCCCCAGTTGTCTTCTTAACAGCACTGCCAACATACCCGCCCTCCCAACACATTTGCCCTCCGACTCTGCAGAGCCCCACCTCCACCGAAGGAAACTCTCGCTCGTCCAAGAAGTCAAGGGTCTGCTCAGTGTTCACCCCACTTTGTTGGTTCTCCACATTCAGCCCTCCTTTGCCCAGGTAGTACCACCCAAACAGAAACCCAGTAGCCAAAAGCTGTCTTTAAGCAAGTGTTCTGTTTGGCCTCTTGCACATGGAAGGGAACATAACAGTGAAAATGATAATAAGCAACAATAATCATCACTGTTTCAAAGAGACAGCATCAGTGCCAGCAGTTCCAGTGAGACCCCGGGGTGTCAGTCACTTTATCTGCAAACAGAAAATGAAACTCACCTGCCTCTGTGGGTATAAAGAGTGCTTATAATGCTTAGAAAACTGGAAATACTTTATAACTGCCACTTATTGCTATTGTTCATAAGAGCGTTGTGATCACAGCAATCAGGATGCCAGTATGCTCTTGATACATGTGAGGGTCAGTGCAATGAAATTAAGCGGGTACTAAATGTCAACCTCAGCTCAGAGCCCTGGACAGAAAATAAACCCATAACTCAGCTCCTGGGGCCACTGAAGATGGATGGTCTCACCCTTAGAGGGGGTGGGGCCTGGAATGTAATGGACTGGGGTCAGGGTCAGAAGTCCCTCAGCTCCCTTCCCAGAGGGAAGGGCAGATTCTGGGCATCTCACAAAGGAGCATCATGGATCTGCCTCTTTTTTTCCCCCCACCTCCTCCTAAGGGAGCAAGTTGTTTTCCTTCCTGCCCCTCTGGGCAGAGCTGAAATTGAAAAGACCTTCTTGTTCCTAACAAGTTATATATATAGCTCAGCAAATGACTGCTGGGTCTCCAGCCTCAGGGCTGGGAGCTGCCTTTTGCAGCCACCCCGGACAGTTGTCCCAGTTAGCAGAAAAGCCAGGGGCGATCTTCTGGTGGCCCTTTATGCTTGTGGCATAAACTGAAATAGCGTCCCACGTCTCTGGGAAGGAGAGGACCTCACTGCAGAAATAATTTTCCAGAAAGGGATGCGGTGTTAGCTGCCTGAATAACATGGGGTCCAGCGCCACCTAGTGTCTACTGTGGGGCTTGACGCGCGTCCCGCTCCTTTGATAGGGTGTTTTGGAAACTGACTGTAACCACCAAAGGGGCTGAACTGAGGAAACACAGTACAGAGCACAGGGTTGTCCTCAAGCCCACGACGAGGCTCTATGATTTTGGTGGGAGAAGCTGAAAAGTTACAATTCTAATGCGTCATAGATGGGGGTGTGGGGTGAAGGAATGGGGGTGTCTTTCTCTTGGAAGGAAGATGAGGTGACTCTCAAGTAATATTTAGAGTCTTATTCCCAGAAGATTGGCTTGGGTTTGTCTGCTTGAATATTTTTGCTCACACTAAGGAAAAAAATACTCGTGCTATTTTATGACTTTTATGCTTTTCAAACTAGGTTCTCAGTGTTCCCCCAGAGCCAGCATATGGGCTATTTACACAAGTCCTTGCAAGCTGTCTCATCACTGAACCCACTCCTACCCCTTGCTAATGTCTTTGTGGGACAAGCAGTCTCCTTTTATTATCCTCCCCCTTCCTGGCTGCTTCAAACCATCTACTAATCAAAGCCACCATTTGCTCTTTGCTGTACATCGTTCATTTAAACCTCAGCACAGCCCAGAGAGTGGATGTTAGTATTCTCATTCTATATGTAAGAAAACTGATCCTTGGGGAGGTTAAGTGACTTACCCAGGATCTGTCAGCTAATAAGCAGAGGTGCGATTTGAACCCAGTTATTTAGCTTCATATCTTTTGTTCATTTCACCAGAGTATTCCATCTGCACCATGAGGGGGTAGCCAGCTAGTGCAGAGGAAGCTACCGTATCCAGGAGGTTCTGCAGAAGTCAAACACCCCTCCAGCTCACAGGACACTTCCTACTTTGGACCAATCCCTGTGACCCCAAGGCTTGGCTGGACTCTTGGTGTTAACACCCCTCCTTCCTCACAGCATCAGTCCTGCTGCCTCTAACCCCAACACAAACACTTCCGCAGACTACACTCCACACTTGGAACCAGCCCAGAGGAATAATGAGAGCAAAGAGCAGGGATTTGGCAAACGTTCAGATTGCCAGGAGAATCGTGGATTTGTCTGCCTCCCTGGGTCTTGGCCTCATCCAGTGGAAAACTGAGAAAATTCCCTGCTGGCTCCTCCCTTCCCCTCCTCCCCCACCCCCTTCACCACTCTCCACCAAATACACACACCCTCCAGAGGAAGGTTAAGTAAGGCCACTCTCTGGAGTCCTCTGAAACAAAATTGTTGCTTAAATATACAGATTCAGAAATAAAGTTTAAATGGGTAACACACTGTAGCAGGATACAAACGCCGACCTCCCCAAATGGGGTCAATGTCCAGGCTGCCGGCAGCCCGTGAGAGGTGGTTTGGGGTATTGGAAGGAGCACAGGATTAAGAGAGCTGGACTTAAATCCTCAGTCTGTCACCCCCAGCTGAGTGACTTTGGGCAAGTTGCTTAACCTCTCTGAACCTCAGTTTCCTCATTTGTAGAATGAGGGCAATTTTTAAATTACCTACAAGGTAATAGATGAACAAGTGCTTTATAAAGGCTGCAGGGTCGGGGGTAGCATATGAAGGAACGAACAGTGGGCATTAGCAGGATTTAGTTAAGAGATTTTTATTCGCTTGGCCCTTTCCTTACTGCCCCCCTACCCCGCCATCCAAAAAGAGAGACGTCTCTTACAAAGTGTATCTTAACACAGACGCGCGCACACACACACACACACACACACATTCTCGCAGTCTCTGAGGGCTCATCACTTTTTTAGAGCTAACTGATCTTGGAAAACAGCTTTTCCAATAAAGACCCAGTGGCCAGGGACTGCTGGATGTGCTTTCTTTAGAGGAAGCAGGAAACACGGAAGCAGGAAGATCGATGGCAGCACATCCATTATTTGCAAGAGGAAGGCCCAGAAAGGCTATTTGCTCTGTTGCCGGCTAATAAAGATGGACGTTTGTGGCCAGCACAGGAGCAAATGCGTCCACAGCAGCCCAGCAGAACTAATGCATTCAAGGGGAGAGGAATAAAACCCTGAGGAGGAGCTGTGAGAGAGCCGGAGGTGGGGTGTGGCATCCTCTCTCCCCCTGGTGAAGCCAGCTTGAAAACTTCTCGATTTCTTCACACACTCCACTTCTAATTTAAGGCGTCTCCACCCAGTTTGGAAAACGCTGTGCCTCTTGCACAGAGGGAGGAAAGAGCTTCCTAAGAGAGACTCAGGAAGAACAAAGACCTCATTAGAATCCACCACTTATTCTGACTACGCATTCCCAAGAATCTCTATTGATGATCTCAGGTACAAATGAAGTGGTAATTAAGGATACGATGCAAATGATTTTCAGCTTAGTAACTCTCCTTGTAATTGAAATTTACTAAATTAAGTCTGAGATTTTTTTAAACTGGGTCTTTAAAAAAAATTCCCACAGCTATAATACCCACTCTCCTCCCTGCCACCCACCCCTCTGTAATGTAATTACTTAAAAAAAAGATCTACCGTGGGGTTGACAGTGCACTGCCTACGGATATGTTAAAGTTGGCGCTCGCTCTCTGAAATGCTGGTCTCCAATAAACAATCCCCAGGAAGCAAATGAGGAGGGGGCCTTGCATCAAGCTGCTGTTGTATTATCACACATGGGACAAGGAAACTGGACGTAGGGCTGGTGGCATTGGCAACGCTGGACACAAATTTCTCAGCTTCTCTCTCCTGGTCCTTTCCTCTGATCTGGAGCGAACTGAGGACGGCTCAGTGGAAGGAGTGAACGATTATTGCTTTATTGGGGTAGGAGAGGAATTGGAATCTTTCCGAGGTCCTGACAAGGGTGCTGACTCAGGAGACGGAGGGTTTAGGGAAGATCAGAAAGCCGTCTCTGTTTTCTTAGAGGCCAGAGAGCCTAAGCTCAAACTGGAATAGCCCTGGGACACCTCCAAATCCTGTCCCCTGCCACCTGGTGCGACCACCGCTCGCCTTAGCTGGTTTCTTCCGAGCGGAGGGCCATGCCCACCAGGCTCAGTCAGCCGGGTGGGAAGCGATAGGAGCCTTGTGGCCTGAGACCGGGACCCCAGAGGCGCTCCAACCTCCCATCCTCACCCCCACTTTGGCCCTTGTCCAAACAGTAAAGAGGACTGAAAGTTGTCCGGAGGATATCTGACCTTCCAGAAGAGCACATTAGCTGTTTCATTGAACTCAGATGAAAACACCTGTTTGCCTTTGAAATCAAGCTCCAGTTTCCTCGAGAGCAACCAGCAGAATTGATGTGGGAGAACAGGACCGAGTCCCCAACAGCTGCCGCCTTCGTTCTCTTCCCCTCCCCTCGCCGCCCCACCCTCTGGGCACACAGCTTCCTGAAACACCTGGAGCTAATTGGCCCTCACAGTCCAAAAGTCCAAGGCTGCAGGTCCATCTGAGAACTCAGTAAAATGCAGCTCTCTGGCAGGAAGCACAGACTGAAGGAAAATGCTTCCTCCCACTGACCCCACCCCTTTATTTAAAACAAAAAATTAAATGAGATATAATTGATATGTAATAGTGTATTAGTTTTAAGTGTGCAACATAGTGATTCGATATGTGTATATATTGTGAAATGATCACTACAATAAGTCTAGGTAACTTCCTTCACCTCACATAGTTACAATTTTTTTCTTGTGATGAGAACTTTTAAGATCTATTCTCTTAGCAACTTTCAAATATACAACACAGCATTACTAACTATGGTCACCGCACCGTGCATGACATCCCCAGGACTTATTTATTTTATATCTGAAAGCTGTTTTCTCTCCATCAGTTCCCATCACTAGTGTTTGAAACTTTAGTAAATGTTTAACCAAACAACTTCTGTTGGCAGAGACAAGCAGCAGAGTTGTTTCTGGAGAGCGTAATAGGTGTTTGTTCCATTAGTAAATCAGATTTTAAAAAAAGACAGGCAATAGCAATCTCGTCTACAGATAAGCTCGCACTTAAAACACTGGCCTGAAGTAACATGGGCGTGTTTTCTGTTGGGTCCCAGTGCCCAGTATGGGGCCTGGCACATGGAAGGTGCACAGTAAATATTGGCTGGATGAATGAGTGAATAAATGACTCATGGTCACAAACTTTTAGTAGCTTCTCAATGGTACAGGGAAAATGCCCTAATTCTAGAATCTGGTATTTAGGATCCTGCAATCAGACGCCAGCCTACCTTGCCTGCCTGGCCCCCTCAGACATTCTCTGCATGCTGACCGCACTAGGCCAGACATCAGAGTCACCTGGAGGGCTTGTTAAAACACACCCAGCAGGGGCGCACCCCTGGGGTTTTTGAATCAGCAGATGTGGGGTGGGGTGGAGGATTTGCCTTACTAACAAGTTCCTGGATGCTGCAGGTGCTGCATGTCAGGAACCACACTTTGCCCACACCTCTCCATTGCCACTAAGGGCACCCCTCCCCCCTGCATCCCTCCAGTTGGTCAAGGTCAAATGCTACCTTGTCAACAAAATTGAATAGGCGAGCAGAAACTGCTCCTTGACCCTTCCACACCTCCTAATGCTACAGACCCCTACGCCCTCCAGGACACTTCTTATTTTATCTGTTCAGCTGTATCTCCCTGACCTTGCAGGTCTACAGCGCCTGCTTCCCTTGACCCACATCTGCCCGATCTTCTGCTTCATTCTCCACGTTTTGGAATCCCACTCACCCTCTGATGCCAGCAGAAACCCCACTCTCCCGGCCTTTCCAACCTCTCAGTAGAGAGCGCCACCCCGTGGACTTGGAACCTTATCTTCCACGATACACTGACTTCCCCAGTGCATCAATTTCCTCACCTCCCTCACTCCGATGGAGCTCCTTAAAGGCAGGAGGCAGGTCTCAAGCCTTTTCAACTCACCCCTTAAGGGCCTTGTGCAATGTGGCCTTATAACCGGAGTGAACTAAAGACATGTTCCTTGTGTGCTCAAATTCCTTCCGCTTACTGAGACCTTAATAGGGAACTTAATAAAGTACCTGATACTGCACTCCCACCGGGGATCCAAAGGTGACTAAAACACAGAAAGTGCCCTACTATTAATATCTGTTTTCCAGTTTAAATGTCACTGCTCATTATGCCCACTTTGCTTTTCTTCCAGCCCCTGGCCTGGGCTGTGACTGACCTACAGAGACCACTGGATATCCTTCCTCATCTAAACAGGTGAGGGGTCCCCATCACTAAGACACAGTTCAAGTTCTCGCCTTACTTGTTGTCTCTGAGACTCGGAAGGGAAGGGTGACTTTCGGTGGTGAGTCAAGTGATGTGACTCATCCAGGACAGGTGAGAGGCAGATGAAAGGAGACTTTCTGCAGCCTGCTGAAACATCAGTGACTAAGACCCAGGGAATGTACCAAGAACATTCTCAGTTCTCAGTTGTGGGCACCTGAAAGGGCGGTGCCTCACCCCATCCTCCTGTCGTTCGGGCTTACAGCTTCATGCCCTCACAACCTCATGATCCTAACAGTTTGTTATAGAAACCCAACTTAAGCAAAAGGGGAACTTTTTGCTCACCTTTGTGTCTTGACTCAGGGAAGCTCATGGAATTGAATAAGGAGCTATTGCATAGGAACCCGGATTTAGGGACCAAAACTGGTCCCAAGTATGCCAGGACCCTCTCTCTGTCCACCCAACTTTCATTTCTGCACATTTTTTGCATGTTGGCCTAACTCTCTCCTGCCACAGGTGGGAGAAGGGGTACCACGATCAGCCCAGTCTGGGTTCCACGCCTACCAAGGCCATATGAAATGGGAGGGGGACTGTTCCCCAAAGGAGAGATGGGTGTCAGGCAGACCAACATCAGAGATCCACTACAAATAGTTATGTCTTATAACATTCCAGGCACTGAGTTAAGTGTTTTACATACATGATCTCATTTGATTCCCAAGCTGATTCTATGAGGCAGGTCCTATATAAGACATTTGCCTTTCTTTTTTCTTTCTTTTTTTTTTAATATTTATTTATTTGGCTGTGCTGGGTCTTAGTTGTGGCAGTCTGGCTCCTTAGTTGCGGCTCACCCACTCCTTAGTTGTGGCATGCGAACTCTTAGTTGAGGCATGCATGTGGGATCTAGTTCCCTGACCTGGGATCCAACCTGGACCCCCTGCATTGGGAGCATGGAGTCTTAACCACGCGCCACCAGGGAAGTCCCTGCCTTTCATACAAATGAAAAGGCACAACACAAATTGTAGCTAGGTCCTTTCTGCCAGCTCCAGTGCTGGGCTTGGGACACTCAGAAAATATGGTCTGGAAATGAGAACACATTTTCTTTGGAAATAAACACATTGCTTAGGAAGAGAACCTGTAAACCAATGTTTTAACTCTGGTTGTCTCTATATCAGTAGCTAAGAGGCTAAGACAATAAATGTTGCTTATGTTTCCAGTTGTTAATTCTGGATAACTTAAATCTCTCTACGAAGCTACCAGCTCTCTGTGAATCTACATTGAAGGGAAGTAAGTCTCATCATGGAAGATCAAAGGGGCTTCCTTCCCTGTCCCATCCAGTCAAGAATACACATCCTTTGCGATAACATTTAAAAGGACAGTCAGATTAGATCAGAATAAGGCATGGGATTTTCTCTCCAGCCACAGGATATATGCCATCAGGAGAGGTTTTCATGGGTCCTGGGACCCCACTCAAAGAAGACCCTCTCCTCTCTGCTTTATTTCTATAACCAGTTCTTACCTGTGCTTCCTCCAAGAAGAAAGGCTTTGAGACTTGCTCACAGCTTTACCACTAAGAGAAAATGGATCATAACATACCCTGGTCACCGCCTGCTTGAGAGGTCCTGTGTTCCACCAGGGGTGTGGCTCTTTGGGTCCCAAGATTCTCCAGGGCTAAGAGCAACCTCTCCAGTGTTCGTACTAGACTGTGAACTTCATGCAGTTGCAGACTTGGCCTCTTATGTTCACCATCGCATCCTGACTCCCAGCACAGTAGCTGGCACACAATAGGTGCCCAATAAATGACTGTTGAATGAATGAATGATATTCCATTCTCAAGTGATGCCTCATGTAACTACTGAAATTAGTTGGTAACGATGAGCCAGGGTCACTGTGCTGGCCACTATAGTTATGAGCAGAGGGGACCATCTTTTTTAGTTTCAAAATAAGGACCCAAGTTTGTCAAAGACACCCAGCACTGGTCAGACCTGAGGGTCCTACTACTTTGGTTTTCATCAATGCAAATGCCAACTCTTTTGGTAAATATTTTCATAAATTCTCTATAATATTCTGCCATGTATTTGTTCAATATAAACATACTGGCCACAGACTTCAAATCTGGGGCAAAGAACATTCAACTGAAGTCAGATGACCAGAGTTCACCAGTTCTATCTCCACTAGCAAGAGCTAGTTTTACTGAACACTTACTATGTGCCTGGTGCTTTTATGCATGATCGCATTTAATCTTCAAGAAAATACTATGTAAATGATGCTATAAACATCTCCATTTTACCTATGAGTAATGTGGGGATTCTAGGGCATGAATACATAGTTCAGTGCCACATAGCCACATGGTAACTAGGGCAATCGAGGCTATAATCCGTCTGTCTGACTTCCATGCTGGTGTTCTCTGCAGCAATTCACACTGTAGCCTTGCAAGTCATTTAACCTCCCGAGCCTCACTTTTGTCTTCTTTCTAATGGGGATAAAAATCATCTCACGGGATAAATATTATGTTGCTACATCGTGTAAACTGTGAAGCACCACTTACCTTTTAAGTTAACATTGTTATTGTTCCAGATTCAACACGAAGTGTTGGAAGCTAGCAGTACACTGATAAATGCTTTTCTTCCCCCACAGTCATCTTGCCAATGCTTCATTCATCAACAAACTTTACCAAACACCTGCTTTGTGCCATTCACACAAAGATGAACGAGGGTGTCCTTGCCCCCAGGGGGCTCACAACCTTATGAGCATTTCCATTGCTTAATGAGGCTCAAGGTTGGTTCTACGCTCACCCCAGGAGTCACCATTGCCTGATAGCGTTCTATTCCTCTGGAAGAAAGGCAAAGGTGACGTTTGAGCCTAATGGTCAGACCCCTCCTACAAATGATGGTACAACAGCTTGTTTAATCGGTTCAAACAGCTCCTTGCTTTCCTGGCCACACGACCTTCGGTAAATTACTTGACCTCTTTACAGCTCAGTTTCCTCGTCTTTTAAAGGGGGTGATAGGGACAATTTTTAATAATATGTGTACAGAGTTTAGTTCAGTGCCTGGCATGTAGCAACCGTTAGCTGATGTGCAGGCAAAGGCAGTGGGAACAGCAATACTGGCTGCTGCAGGGACGAGCGTATGAGCATGTGAAAGGGGACACAGTGGCCATTGCCTAGAAGGAGGGCAGATCCTTAAGGAAGGGGGAGGGAGATGCACCCGCTCCTCAGTGAATTGGGAGGGGGCATTTGGAACGAAGCACCATTAGACAGCCCTCCCTTACACAAGGTAGCCAGAGAAAAAAAGGGCCAAAGCACCAAGTAATAAAATCGGAATGCCTTTTCCACACTGAAAACTATTGTTTGTTGGCAGGTAGGGAGTATCAGGTATTTGTGTTATGCTTTCAAATTCATCATCTCATTAGATCCTCAAAACACCCCTTACCCACCAGGCACACAAGAAGAAAATGATCACCCCCATTTTATAGATGGTGAAATTGAGATTCATGAGGTGAAGCCGTTTGTTTGAGGTCACACTGTTAGGAGTGGTGGAATTGAACTAGCATCCAGTGCTCAGTTCAGGGTTCAACACCATCTTCCCAAGCAAATCTTTGCGGAGAAAACTTGAAAAAATGTGGACGCACATCTGAGTCACCTGGAGGAGCTTTAAAACTCCAGATTCCCAGGCCTTCCTGACACCTACTAAATAAGAATCGATATGTTACAGGAGCTCAGGAAGCTCCCTCGGGGGAGCTGATGCAGTTGGGCTGGCGAGGTGGACTGGTGTCTGGAAGCCAGTCGCAGAAGCAATAATGCTGTGTTTCTGGCTATAAGAGGGTTTGGAGGCTGCTATATGTCCGGCTGCTTCGGCCAGGAGAACTGCAATAGCCCACCAGCTGGGGTTACACCCATCAACAACGCTGCCACTTCTCTTGCCCTGCCCCGTCCACTTTCCGACTGCAACTAGCGTGAGCATGCCTCTATCCCCCACTGACCCACATGCTCGCAAATCCTGCTTAAACCCTCCTGAGTTTTCGCAGACCCCTAGCCTGACTGACAAACACTGCCTGATTCCACTGCATTATCCACCACTTTCTTCCTCACAAGCCTTCCTTCAGTCCCTAGAAATGCAGAGATCCTCTCCTACCACAGGGCTTTTGCACTGCTGCCATCTGCAATGCCTAGGGCTCCCCATCCTACTGCCCCACCCCTTCCTCTAGTTAACGTCGCCTCCTTCTAATCTCAGCATTATTTCGTCAGGGGAGTCTTCCTTAACCCCCATCTAGGGCAGAGTCCTCTGTTACATGTTCTCTTAGAACCAAGTTCCTTTCCTCAGCACTTCTTGTCACTGATTACAATTGTGCGTGAAGAGTGTGGCTATTTTATTTAGGTCTATCTCCCTTCACCACCGGCCGTGGAGAGGCGAGATCTTGGAGAAATCTGTCTCCTGTCTGCCCTGCTCATCAATGCCTTCTCGTTGCTGGGGACTCAGCGAACACGTGTGGAACCGTGTTCCATGTATGTCTTTAATAGAAGACATGATTTGTATAGTAGGACGGGCCAGCAGCCTGCTGCCTCCACCTCACCATCCCCAGGAGGCGGGACGTTTGAAAGAGGCCTGTGTGATGAAGCCATTTTGACATTAGTGCCCCGTCAAAGTGCAAAGTCTCGAGGTTTTATTGCCAAGTGACACACACAGCAGACACTCCCGGCTTTGTGCTGTTCATAACCCCCAACCCTGACCCTGAGGGACTCCCACAGTCTTCTTGATCTCTGTTTGGTTTGAATTTTTATGAGGTGAATTATTTTTATAACCAGAAAAGGCCATAAAGAGAATTTTTAAAGTCTGCCAGAACTGGGTAAGACTCTAGGGCTACATTAGTTTTGTCTCTAAAAAAATCATAAGTTGGGAGGAAGCGTAATGTATTTAATGTATGTCTTTAATAGAAAGTATTTTTTAAAGCCCTAGAAATTTAATTGACATTTTTCTGGGCATTCTGAAGTAAGAAAGTATGGTTCAAAGGTCCTCATTGTCCCCCACACAACAGTGTGTTGTTACCTTTAAGGGATGGAGCAGAGAGTTTGAGAGGCGGACCATTAAGATATGAGCGAACTCTCAGAGAAGGGGCAATTGCTGTCTGTCTGACTGATGGCACCTGAGATGAGCAGAGCAAACACAGGAGCCTGGTTCTCTGTGCCAGGTAGTGTCAGCCCTTCCCCCTTTAAGCTCCCCCTTTCTTGGCCCTCACTTTCCTCCACTGCATCCTTCCCTATCCCCTGCCTCACCCCAAACCCTGCCCTGCAGAAAGGAAGGCCAGGGATGGAGTGAGATTATTTGACTTTGCACAGCATTCGTTACTTTTTAAAGCCTGAAGATTTAGTAGGTGTTTCTGTTTGGCTCTGTTAAAGGATAAAATGACTGCATTTGAATTTCACTCACCCGAGATGGTTCCTCCCCTCTGCCTGCAATGACCCTGGATTCTGGCTCACTTCTGGCTTCTTACTGGTAAGAATCTCTTTACTCAGTTAGTAGAAAGAAATATCAGATAGCTGTTAAAGAATTCATGCTTTTAGTTGCGTCTGGAGGTGACGGCAAAAGGCTGCTTTGACAGGAGCAGAGCAGTTAATAATGGCAAGAAGGTCAGGGGACCCAGCCCCAGCTCAGTCAGGCAATTCTCATCTCCTTTAGTGTCGGTGGCTCTTACCAAGTGACTTTTCTCCCTTTATCTCTGATGGGCCAGATCTAATGGTATCCCACCTGCTAACCTGTCATTGAGTTTTGAGCATTGGAATGGGAGTGGGTGATAGAAGGAAGAAGTTTTAAGCACACCAGATGTTTGGAGAGTCAGAGGAAACAATTCTTCCTGGATTTAATGATCAGGTGGGCTGGGAGACTGGCAGGCAGTTGAAAAGAAATGTGGTGGACTGGTGTACCCTCCTGGTTCTTCTCCGCAAGACCACTGTACAGAAATCTGTAAGAGTTTATGTGACCAGCCCTTATTCTGAATTGTATATGTCTACCATTTGATTATGATTCTATTGGATGGATCGATGGATGAATAACAGCCTTATTCTCAGTATTCATCCACTGCAGCAGACACTGTCAGTGCCTTGCCCATATTATCTCTACACACCAAAGGCTGCTTATTTCGCATACCTGCCACTCTGTCTCTGAGAGCCTTTGTCTGGCCAGGGGAGCACATGAGGCCTGGGAGCCAGAAGAGGAGAGTTAATGTTCTAGAAGTAGCCCTCAACCCATGGTGGATAGGGACTTGGTGGATAACAAGCCCAGTTGCCTTGCATCTCAGTTGGGGTGACCGAGGCATGTTTGCATGTTGCCCTCAGTGGTAACTACCTAATTACATATCCTTTAGAGCCTTTCTTTCCTTCCCTGTATCCCTTCTCCATTGCCCTTCCAATGTTTCCTGGGATCACCTTCCAAATGAACTACTTGTCCTGGAATCCTTGTTTTGGAGCACAAGTCTGTGGGAACCCAAACTAAAACCTCCAACTTACTGATTGCTCTGACATATGACTGAACAGTCCCCAGGGGTCACCCTTAATCTTCTATCTGCTTCCTAAAAACAAGAATAATCTAGTTGGAAGAATAGTGACATTTAGCCTCGTTGGAATAGTATTAAACCCTGTCAAAGTGCAAATTCACTAGATTTTATTGCCAAGTAATGTGCACAGCCAAACTTCCCCACCCTTGAGCTGTCAGTAACCCCCTCCCTGACCAGAGGGACTCCCACAGCCTACTTGATCTCTGGTTTGAATTATCATGCAGTGCATTATTTAGCCCACACCTAATTGGAATAGTATTAAACTCATTCTTAATTAATTCTCTCTGGAAACTCTCATCTTATTAAGTATTTAACAGAACTTCAGTTTCATTACTGAAGCTGATCAGAATCTGTTATTTAAGGACTGAAAGGAGGACAAATGTCAGACCTACAAGCCCATTTTCCTGGTCAACCTTCTCTGATGACATGGTTTTCCCATCTCTAAGGCAGTCATGTTTGTTAAAGGAACAGTCCTTTTAGCTTTTCTCTGATTATTAAGTTTCTTAATTCTCTACAGCTCCTCAGAAAACTTTTGATAGTTTCAAGCAACACTTTAAAGTGATGATTCTCTGCCCTAGGTGTGCATTGGAATCACCCGGGGAGCTTTTATTTCCAGGGACTCTTGGGACCCATGCCAGACCAGTCAAATGGCGGTGTCCGGGCAGCAGTAGTTTTAAAGTTCTCCAGGGGGTCCTAATGCGCAGCTAGGGCTGAGAACCACTGATTTAAGGGGCAGAGCTTCTGAGGCAATGAACACCAGCTGCCCCGGGAGCTGCAGCTCTGGGCAAAGCAGAAAGGGTTAAGAGTGTCATAGATGGCAGCCTCACGTGACAGCACACATCCTAATAATCCAGTCTCTGCATGTGTGGCCCCTCCACGCTTCACTCCACCTTCCACTCACGCTTCGCTCCCTGCACTTGAGCCAAGAGGCCTCAGGAAGCCTCTCAACAAGCCGCCCACGCTCTAAGGAGAAAACATCCACTATGCAAGGCAGTAACCTTTTGTTCCCATCAGAGAGCAAAGAACTCTGCTCCCCAAGGAGATTTCAAATCAGGAATTTTATTTTCTCGTTTGAAAGTTTGTGCCGTTGAGCCTCATGCATTTTCATTTCCCTATCTTCCAATCTGGGTAATTTGTGCTCCTGGCTGAACCTTCGGGTATTTTCTCAGCCCTGGTGGATGTGGCTGCTTTTATCCCTGGGGCATCATTCTAGAGTAGGAGTTCCTCATATTCCCAGAAACAAAGAAATCCAAAAAAAAAAAAAAAAAGAAAGAAAATGGAGCCTACAAGCTGTGACATCAGTCTACGACTGGCCTCTATTAAGCCTGGCCCTTAATGAGCTTAGGGCCTTGGAGGACTTCTTTAAGCTTGATAATGCTCTCTCATAAAACGTTAAGAAACCACAGTGACCATTTGGGACTTCAAGCCAAATGATAACACAATTTAATTAAGTTGGTCCGTGAACTTTCCAAGATGTTTGTGGATTTTGGTGTGTACATGCGTTTTTCTGAGGAGACAGTCTCGAATTTTCATACGGGTAATGTGACCCCACAAAGTTTAAGAATTAGCGATTTCACGCTTCCTCCCTCTCTCCCAAGAGCCGAAACACAGATGTTTGACCTGAGGGACTAAGGCTGAAACTTTCAAACACCCTTGGCCTCCTCCCTCACCCCTTTACCATACAGGGGCTCTGGAATGTCATAGCATGTAAATTCCTGGTCTAGAGAAAGGGGATATAATGTCACAGAGCACCTAGAAGCAAAGGGTCAAGGGACAAAGTGCCCTGGCTCTGAGGGTCCAGCAGTTCTTCAGCATAAAGACCTGGCATGGATTCTCAGGTGGCCCACGAGGTTCCCAGCAAATATTGTCCAAGACAAACGTACCTGAAGGCTGAGGGCCAAGTTAGTCAGAATAACCTCCCTCTCTTCTGGAAGTAAGTGGGGTTATTTTCTTTCCATGAATTCTTAAAAAGCCTTGAGAATGTGGTCATCTGTCACTGTCAGGCTTTCCCTTGCATCAAAGCAGACGCTGATGAGTGGAGGGAGAGAGAGCTGGAGCCCTCACCCTGGCAGACACTTCACTCCCTCACCTTGGCCAAGTCTCATCTCCTCTGTTATGGGGAAGTGATTAATGATGTCTCCCCATCAGGGTGGTGGCACAGGACTTTGTAACTAAGTTCCATAGAGGGGAGGGGAACCGTGAGTGTGGATGAGGGCATGGCGGGTAGGGGGCACATAGGGAAGCGACATCTCGTGACTGTCTACTTGTGCCAGGCCTGTGTTAGATCCAAGGATACTGCAGGGTGAACAGCTAGCTGCAGGGCATGCTCAAACGAGGGGGCAACCACAGCACAGAGCCGTACTGGACAAAGTCCCCAACCCCAAGGGACTTACTCTTGAAAGGGGCAGAGTAAATCTTTATACTGCTGGTGACAGTGACTGCCAATCGTGCCCCTTTCTCTTCTAGTAGCACTGTCCGGTAGAACCTTCTGTGATGATGAAAATGTTCTATATCCACCCTGTGCAATGCCGTCACCA
Source organism: Aethalodelphis obliquidens (assembly GCF_003676395.1). Classification (NCBI taxonomy): domain Eukaryota; kingdom Metazoa; phylum Chordata; class Mammalia; order Artiodactyla; family Delphinidae; genus Aethalodelphis; species Aethalodelphis obliquidens. The sequence goes on along the minus strand of NW_020837984.1, from coordinate 9,569,309 downwards.
TGAGCTACATGTGGCTGTTGAGCATTTGAAGTGTGGCTAGGCTGACTGAAGAACTGAATTGGACATTTTATTTGATTCTTTTAGATTTAAATAGCCACATGGGGGTAGTGGCTACCAGTATTGAGCAGTGAAGTTCTGGAGTAGCCCCAGTTTTCAGCTGGGCACACGGTCACTTGAAATAAAGACTGTTTCACAGCCTCTCTTGCAGGCATGTGATAATGTTTTGGCCAATAGATGTGAGGGCACATGGTGTAAGTGACTTCCATATTATGCCCTAGAAGAAAACGGCTTCCCCTGGCTTTCTACTCCTTCTTGCTGGGTGGAATGGAAGGTAGCCATGCACCATCTGGAACCAGGTGATGAAGACAACACCTTAGGGACAGCAGAGCAATCAGATAGAAGGAACCTGCATCCCTGAGGATGACTCCAGGTAGCAGAGTCCCAAGTCCAGCTCAGACGTCTACGTGTGGAGAAGCTAAGATTCGATTCTTTTAGCCACTGTTATTGTGGGTCTCTGACATCGAGCTGCACCGATATCCTATCCTAACCAATATACTGTCCTCCTCTCTCTTACAGAGATTGTGGGGAACAAGTGTCCTAGTTATAACTTTGATCATGCGATTGCAAAGCTTCTGTCAGGTCTTCATGCAGCTTAAGGGCAGAACCCCGAAGTCAGAGATCTCTGCTTAGCAAAGCACCTTGGTGAGCTGGTAGATCTGCAAAGGTAGACGTGAGCTTAGTTGGGAGCAAGGGATGGAGAGCTAGATGCTATGCATGAGAAAGAAATCAAAATCCGGAGAAGACTGGTCCCTACAAAGGGAAGAAAGGCCTGGAGAGAGGAGAAGGATGCACCTGAGAAACAGCATCAAGATGGGCCCAAAGGATGGAACGGCCAGCGGGAAATTTCCCCAGGTGGCAGTAATTGATGGGCTTTCACACCAATGAGGTCTGTTGTTCCCGTTGTTCCTGTAACCGCTCCATTGCTCCAAACACTGTTCTACGCCACTGCTTCATGTTGTGCTTTGGAGAAAATGAAGGATTTAGGGCAGTGTCCAGCCTGGGACAAAACAGTGGGGAGAATGGAGCAGTTCTAGGAGGCAAGATACACGGTAGCTCAAGAGTGCAGTGGAAGCAAGAAATCTGAAAAAAGAGGTGACTAGGAGACAAGTAAGCTCCTTATGGGGAGGGGCACGCTGGCTTCCACCATATGTGGGATGGGGTCCTTGCCACTCTGCTTGATGCTGGAGAAAAGTGTCACCCCAGAAGTCTGTATAACCTGTGACATCCAGGCAGCTGACACCGGGTTTGCGGTTTCCTGTGGCACTATCTTTCCTCCTGGCCAGCTCCCAAACACCTGACAGCCAAGCAGAGAAGAGAAACAAATGTTTTCTTCATGCCTGCTCTGCATTGGCCTGGATGAAAGGAGATATACTCCTCTTAAATCTAGAGCGCACAGTCATTAGGAAGAGTGAGAAAATCTGTAATTGGTCAGAAGGCCAAGATGGAATGATGAACCTGGTGTTTGGAGACATAGGGAGCAGGACCTTGGGAATTCTGGATTTGAGATGGGCCAGAGCCCTACGTCTCAACTGGCTCCTGAGGCAGAGCATGTAATACTTGCAGAAAAGTGTTTGCTGTTGTTACTGCTAATAGTAACACTTGTGTTCAACATCCAAATATACTCTGTTGACACTTGCTCAAGTGATGGAATTTTAGGAGCTGTACCTGGGGCAATAGAAAGGTGACCGTTTTCTATGGTAACCCTCCTGAATACGGTCCTATCATTATCTTTAGTCAGGTCAAGGCATAGACTGAAGGTTGGGATCAATTGGGAGAAAAACATTTGGGGATAATAATCATTGATGTTTATTGCCTTCTATGTGCCAGTATTATTCTAAACACTGTATAGTCTATATATTCTTCACAACAAGTCTATGATGCTTTTTTTTTTTTTTTTTTTTTTTTGCGGTATGCGGGCCTCTCACTGTTGTGGCCTCTGCTGTTGCGGAGCACAGGCTCCGGACGCACAGGCTCAGTGGCCATGGCTCACGGGCCCAGCCGCTCCGTGGCATGTGGGATCCTCCTGGACCGGGGCACAAACCCGTGTCCCCTGCATCGGCAGACGGACTCTCAACCACTGCACCACCAGGGAAGCCCTATGATGCATTTTAACAGATAAGGAAACTGAAGCTAAAACAGATTAATAACTGGTGCAAAGTCACACAGCTAGTAAGTGGTCTGGCAGGGATCTGAACCCAGGCCAGCTGCCATCAGAGTCCACACACTTAGCCACTACCATTTTCTGCCTTTTTGCTCTGTGGGTGTTGTACTTGGGCCTTGGGTGCACACAACCCTTCAGAACCATTCAGAGCCCTCCCACGAGCACACAACCTAGAGCAGAGGGCCATAACCTCAGATGGCAGATATCCTGGGATGAAACCACATGGCTATTAAGGTGCAGCTTAGACGGTTTTGCTTTTGTTAGCTACATACATCTGTTTATCAGCTCATAAGAACAGTGTTTCCAAAGCACTTCTGTTATTTGATGTTTCAAGCAGTTTGGATACCAGGCAAACAAGAATTTATTGTCATTCGAACAATAAAGGGTCATTTTTCAACCTCAATTTTAATTTTACTGAACTCGTAGCTCCCTCATCTTGTTATTTGTTGCCTGCCAAAATAACGACACCCATTTTTATTAACTTTTCCATTTAGTGGGAAAATATTTCATTTAAATATACATGGATAGTAGTTCTATTGAATACAAACCTTAATGAAGCTCATTTTGGAGCATAGCAGAGTATCTGATTGAAGATTGTATACATGGTATATTTCTCTCTATCCTTTCTTAGGTTAATAAATCCCTAGAGACCAGCTTAACTGTCAGCTTGACTCTTTTATCACATACCTATCCAAGTACGTAATGATTCTGGAAGACAATTTCTTCTATTTTGAGATAGCATCACTAATCCTAGAATTAGAATTTGAGGTTTATCTGATACTGACTTTGCATGGTCAAAAAATACTTTGGAGATGATGACATTAATTTTTAAAGAGGGAGGTCCAGGATGGTCATCCTGTTATATAGAATCTGTATTTTAAATTTGTAATACATCTTAAGTTCTGTATTTTGGCGTATATTGAACCCATATAACTCCATTGGTAGAAAGCAAGGAGAAGGTTTTAAATTTTTCTGTTGTATTAGCAGTTACATCAGATGTTGCAGAGGAGAAGATAGACTTGAGCAGCTTGTAAAAGTAACGCATTTGATTTTCATTTTGTCAGATTCGTAGAGTGATTTGAGGATTTAACCTCATCCTAAAAAGGCTCTAAGTGAGAAGCATGTCAGTTGTATTGAAAAGGGCCTCAAAAGACCTCCCTGCAGGATTCAGAACTTGTACGGTATCATCAGCTAATGTCAGTGCCACTGGTGAAATCTGGTTTCTCAGATAAAACAGGATCCCAAGAAATGACATTTACAAAGTGTGCGTCTAGGCAGTTTGGAGCAAGAATTCACACTGCAGTCCTCACTGCTGGCACAGACCAAATTGTGAACATTTTTAGCATGAAGAGCTGGCACTTAGCTCTGACCCCTGTGGCTAGAACCTGTGAAGAAACAGATAAGGGGTTGTACAGTTTGCTGCTAATAACCATGTTCTCTCGACACCGTGGAATTTTGCACAGAATTACCCAGAAGGCATACAAAAATGCTCCTTACTTCAGTAAAACCCCCTGTGAGTGAAAAATACATAGTGATCATTGGAGAGATTGGAGTTTCCTTTTTCTAAAGTTTTTGGAGTGGACTCTTAAGTTTCTTCCCACCCAGGGAAAAACTGCTCCAGCACTTAGGCGGAAAAAAGTAAAATTTGTTTGTTTTCAGTGTGAGTCATGACAAACCTAGGGATTAGAAACTTAGGAAGAGGAAAACTTATCTGAGTGAGGATAGTAGCCAAAAACCTCAGAGCAGCGTTGGACAAAAGATCCTTTTCAGACGTGTGTGTCTGATGATGTTGGGATACCCTGCACCCAACTACCCACACTTCGTTGGGCTACACGATGCCTCAAAGGCTCAAACCAGTCTCCTTTTAGGCGAAGGCACATCTCCACAAAGTCAAGTAAAATGTCATCTGGAAGAAGGGATGTGTTTATCCAACATTGCTGATTTTCAGACTCTCAGAGTCCCTAAGGGAGAGACTAAGGACGGGTACGTTTGGAATATGGTACTGAGTGGAGAAGGGAAAGGGGATCCAGTAATGGGTTCAGAGCATGAGATGGGCAGTGCCAGGCATGAAGGAGGACCTGGGTAGCCCAGGAAGCCTGGGTGCCTACGTTTTGGGAATAGGAGGTGAATAGAAGCAGGTCATCCCTGGCTGCATCTCCAATGAGTCCTCATTGACTATGACACAGGTATACAGATACTTTAAAACCAGCTTTTCATAAGCTGTTGTTATGCAACACTTGTCCTCATCAGTCACAAAGCCTCAAACCTCGCTGCACCACACAGTGGTGTGACTCTTTCCGTCATGTCTACGCAGTTCTGGTTTCAGTGTCTCTGCCGATCACAGGCATTCTGGATTGTTCCCTTCCAAAGTGCTCTGAGCACAGGGGCAGCGGGGGTACCTGAAATCAACAGAGGTTGAGACTCATTGCAACCATCAGCCCTGACCTGCTCACGTGGATTTTCCTACCAGAGCTGCCCTTAATACCTAAATAACCAGGCAACGTTTCCCCCTCCGGCCCCACTCCACCGCCTCCTGCCCTCTAATAGGGGCAGGAGGCGAGAGGAAAAATGTCAGTGAGTCTGAATTATCCTCACCCAGGACAATAAGCCCTGTAATAATCAGGAACCGTTGGGGTTCCCCTAGATATTTGTTCAGCATCCTCCCTTCACGCTCTGCTTCGCAGATGCATCACTCATCAGGCCCTGAGTCATGGATGATTTACCAGCTTTTTTACCAGTCGCATTACTTCACAGTGGGTGGAAGCTTCCAACTGGCCTGTAGCCCTCCGAGGCTAAAAAACAAGCCTATTTTCTACCACGTTGAGCTTTTAGGCTCTAGCAGTTAATATACCTGAGCCCCAAAGGGCGTCCTTAAAATAGGGGAGCTCCAGATAGTAGCCCTGACCCGTAGACTGATCTGTTTCTTGCCTAAATTTTAAAAGTCCAAGTCTGCCTTTCCCCCTCTTTCTGGGAAGCTGACCTAAACAAGTAAGGATGTGCTATAAATGTCTTTCAAGACTTGACTTGTAGGTTCTAATTATAATTAAGGCGATAATAATATTACTTTGTATTTTCACTGTGCCTTTCTTCCAAAGTGCTCCAAGCACTCTCAGCTGTGAGAGTCCGTTTGTGTCTACTTGCAGATTCTAATTACACCTTCTTTGGATTCTGGTTCTGAACTAATTTTCCTTCCCAGAGCCTGGGGCACAAGGTTCGCATCACCCGGGCTAACTTTCCTGGGTGTTTGGCCTGCCCTCCACCCTGTTATCAGATGGAGGAGCTTTTCACCTGGTGGCTGAACCTGACCTTGCAGGGGGTAAGGTTCAGAAGCGCTGCGTGACTCCGTCCTGTCCCTTCCTGCCAGGATCTGGGAGCCTCTCCACTGGTGCCCTCATTTCCCAGACTCCCCGGTGCCAGAGTGAGCTCGGCTTCCTGCCTCTGCCTCCAGGGACAGGCCTCTCCTTTGAACAGGCTGGAATCCTAAGCCTGCCCTCAGTGGACTCTGCACCCTCCTTGTCCCAGCTGCAGGGAAGGGATGGGCTTGGGCCTGCTCATGTCCCTGCTACTTTGTGCCAGTGTGACTGGGGGCAAGTGTCACCCAGAAGCTTGGTTTTGTCTTCTGGGATCCCTTAAAACTCGTACTGTGGGTTTTCCCCTGGCCCTGGAAGGAAACTCAGGCAGGCCCTCTGACTTTTCTGGTCCCTCTTAGCTAAAAAAAAGAGGCCTGTGGTCATTTAAGTCTCAATCCAGAAATAAAAATGTCCAGTCCTATGTAATAATAAAAACTCTGAATCAGATTTAAAGTTGAGGTCTCTCCTGGCTTCTAGGTCAGGCCAACCATGGGAGGGAGGGCAGCTGTGTTTCACTTTCCTTCCCTACTTCTTCTCTTCCCTTAAACTGCTGACTGCATTTTCTGACCGCCACCCTCCCAAACACACACACACACACACACACACACACACACACACACACACACACA